>NC_059437.1:1141448-1431448 GCF_021028975.2 Sphaerodactylus townsendi | reverse complement strand
CCACCCAATTGTACACACAAATTTACACATTAGCGCTTCGCCCAATTAGCTGAAGGTGTCATCATTAGACATAAAGACATATTATTTAATTGCCACTTTAAAACAAATTGAGTTCAATCATATTGGAAATGTCAGTTCCGTACAGGAAAGTTATCTGCTCTGTGTCATTGCTGCATGTGAGATTTATCAGCATCTTTCTAAGTTGGTAGCCTGGTCACAAGGTCAACTGCAGAAGTATTTAAGAGGGCCAAGGCGAAAAGAATTATCTGGACATCTGCCCTGCCTCCTGGGGAAGTCACATTTGGTTAAATCTTGGATAATCAAGGAAGGGAGATGTCACACTGTGGGCTGAAGTATTCTTTCTGAGTGTTGAATTATCTGCCCATGAAATTCAGCTCTGCATTCCAAAAGCTCTGGCTTTACGCCTGGCTTAAGCAATGCCTGGCTACTTTAGGGACTCCTGATGTACTCTTTCACTGTACACTCCAGAGGGGGAGGGCTAAAGCCACACTGGATGTGGCATGACCCTAGCGCTGGCATCAGTGCCCACTGTGCCATGCAAACTGGCATAGACACTGGTGTAAAGGCACTTAGGCCAGTACGGGCAAGCGGACTATAGCACGGTGTCACTGCTACACTGTTCAGGTCTGTGATGGCATTTGGAGGGAGGGCATTCCCAGGGGAGGAGCCAACTTTAGTCGGCTTCCTGTGGCATTTCAGCCTGAAAATGCCCCCTTTCAATGGCGCAGACTGACACATGCAAAATGCATGGCAAAAGTCTGTTTAGGGCAGTGATGGTGAACCTTTTCGAGACCGAGTGCCCAAATTGCAACCCAAAACCCACTTATTTATTGCAAAGTGCCAACACAGCAATTTAACCTGAATATTGAGGTTTTAGCTTAGAAAAAATGGTTGGATCCGAGGCGTGCGTTACTCGGGAATAAGCTTGGTGGTAGTCAGTGGCTTTGCTTTGAAACAACTGTGCAACTCTTCCAACGAGTGAATCATGACCCTCGGAGGGTTTACTCAGAAGCAAGCCCCATTGCCAGCAACTGGGCTTACTCCCTGGTAAAGAATTGTGCTTTAGTTCTTCGCATGAAAATCAGTGGGGTTTAACAGCGCTTAACAGGGTTACCTACACTGCTTCCCCAAAACTAGGTCTTAGGTTTAATGCTAATAATCGAGCCCAGCCTAGATGTGTATGTGGGGGTGGGGGCGACTCTGTTTGCCCGTGCCCACAGAGAGGGCTCTGAGTGCCACCTCTGGCACCCGTGCCATAGGTTCGCCACCACTGGTTTAGGGAATGGGCTAACTGGGCAGAGGTGAGTGTTTTCTCTCTCTCGGCTGGTGCCTGTGCCACCAATTCCCCCTGTGGGAGGGGTGCTGCAGCGCTGTCCCCATTTGCTGCTCTACTCCCCCCACAATTAGATTGGGCTGTCTGTAACAGCCCCCCCCCCCCCGACCAAGTGAAAATCTCTGAACATTTTATTTATGCTTATATGCAGCAATCACAGAGAGGTTTTTATTTGCTGAGGAGGATTGCTAGGAAAGCATTCTTTCCATATTGCAGGTGGAGACATGGCCCCAAACAAAAAGAGGCAATGTACTGCAAGACTACAGGTAAAAGAGCAGACAATGGCCCAGGATGGCAGCGGCAAAGAATCCACATGCTTAGGTTATTAGAAAGGGTCCACTTAGCTGAAGCTAGTGCTGCCGAGTACTAGGAATTGGGGAAGTATCTGGAGTTTTCCTATGGGCAATGATGCAGACATCTACTTAACATTCAAGAGTCAATACACATATACAGAAAAGAGCTAGAATAAGAATAAGAATAAGAGGTGGAGGAGGAGGAGGAGGAGGAGGAGGAGGAGGAGGAGGAGTTTGGATTTATATCCCCCCTTTCTCTCCTATAGGAGACTCAAAGGGGCTTACAATCTCCTTGCCCTTCCCCCCTCACAACAAACACCCTGTGAGGTAGGTGAGGTAGGTGGGGCTGAGAGAGCTCCGAGAAGCTGTGACTAGCCCAAGGTCATCCAGCTGGCGTGTGTGGGAGTGCCCAGGCTAATCTGAATTCCCCAGATAAGCCTCCACAGCTCAGGCAGCAGAGCTGGGAATCAAACCCGGTTCCTCCAGATTAGATACATGAGCTCTTAACCTCCTACGCCACTGCTGCTCCGTAAACTTACGTAAACATATTATGGTTTATTACAAGAAAACAACCTGGGCAGCCCGAATTCAGGGTCCTCCACTGCCCAGTTTTGTCTTCCTGCCTCAATGCATCCATTTCAATTTAGCAAAAAACCAAAACGTTACTTTTTTAAAAATGAGAAAATTGGACTGCGTTAGCAAAGGTGCGACAGTTCACTGATAATATCAGCCTGCGCTGGCCACTTTTAATGTGTTAGGACAAAGCAAAGCAGATTTGGAACGACAATGTGAATCTGTGTTTTAGTGTTGGTGTTCCTAAACGTACGGCAGCTGGTGCTCTAGATATGGGCATCCATTTTGAGTTGGAAGTTTCATGTGACTATGCAGAAGTGTAAGATAGGCTGACCAGACGTCCCACTTTTGGTGGGACAGTCCCGCCTTTAAACAATCTGTCTCGCGTCCCGCAGGTTCTTCAAATTGTCCCAATTTTTGGGAGGCTGCCGCACTGCCTTCTGGGGCGCAAGGCAGTGCGGCAGCCTCCCCCACGCTGGCAGCTTGCACAGGGATGCGCACGGGCCCCCAGAAGGTCGTGGAGCTCCTGGGTGGACGCTACAAGCTGCATGGACGCCTGACGCCACCTCGTCTCAGGGTTCGACTGCAAAGGTGACCATCTGGTCACCTTAGTGTAAGAGCGCCGGCACAAAAAGAAAAAAAGGGATTGTGCTGAACTGTCACTTGTCACATCACAATTGATGTCTGATCCCCACCAGGAATACACCTTTCTTGCAGTACCATGCACAGAAAATACAACTGAAATGACATCTGGTCATGGCCCACCCACTTTGGGAGGGGGAAGGGGAGGGAGGGGGATGGGAAGGGTCACGACCCACCCACTTTGGGGGGAAGGGAGGGGAAGGGGGGGAAACATCAAATTTATGGGGGGGAAAGGAGGGGTATGCAATGATTTCCCAGGAAGCATTTCTAAGCCACATGATTCAATTACTGGGAAAGCCTGTGGTAAGGTGTGCATGCGGAAAAGGCCTGTGTCGCCAATCAGTTGGAAGGCTTCATGCATCTAAGGAACTCACTCTGATATATCCTTGCCCCTCAAAATGAATTTCCTCCACATTATCTCTTTGCACTAAGGGCTTTTTTCCCCTAGAAGTAAGACTTTAAAAATAAGCACTTCTTTTTTCCTTCTAAAACAAGAAGTCAAAAAAAAATATCTGCCTTGAAAAGCAACAATAAGGGAGTGTGTGTCTGGGGGTGGGGGAGATGAACACACACAAGTGAAAGCTGAGCTAGAGGTATTCGCTCCTTGAATATTGAGCTGCTTGCTTCTAATTGTTTCATTAGAATGATTCAAGTTCAGCCTAAGGCAGGAGCAGATACTTCAATGTGTGTGTAGAGTAGACGTACAAAGGCAAAAAAAGAAAAAGAGAGAGAGAACCAGGCAATACCAGAGCAAAGATAATAAATTGATCAACTCTCTACATCTGACATTAGTTAATTCATCACACTTTCATTCACTTAAGGCAACCAACAAATCAATTTCACAGTAGAAATAAACCAAAAACAAAATCCATGAGAAAAATCTATGCTGTACGTAACAGGAAAATGGTAATAAAATAAGAAAGAACCAAAAAAGGTCTCAGTTCTTCACAACTCCACCTTATTAATGTATAGAGTTCATTAGAGATGTGGCTAAATGACAATCGGTTGGGGGAGCATCTGGATGCCATTGGGATATTCCACATTCTGCCCCCTCCCTGAAAATGTCTAGCTTTCATTTTTTTAAAGGGCAAGTCTCCAACTCAAGACAAACATACAACTATAAACTGTAACCCTGTAAAGAGACAGGTTGCCTTTTTGTTCATTAAATCATTCCTAATTAACATGGCGTAATGCTACTATTGTAGCAGGGTTACAACTTATGGTTGTCTGTATTGTCGAAGGATTTCACGGCCGGATTCAGCTGGCTGTTGTGGGTTTTCTCGGCTGTGTGGCCATGGTCTGGTAGATCTTGTTCCTAGTTTCACCCAGAGGCGTATGGTGGGAAAATGGCGCTTGGAGATAGCTGTTCTGGGGGCCCCACCCCAAGCCCCGCCCCTGTGCTTATGAAAGCAAAAGAGTCGAGGATAGTTGCTTCTGCTCTCCCCAGAGGGGAGGGCAGAAGGGACTGCCAGCTGCTGGCTGCGGGGTGTCCTCAGGCTTCCTTGGCCTTGCCCACATCGATGATGACATGGGTGGAGCCGAGGGCGCCAAAAGACAATGAGGCAGCAGGAAGACCTGGTCACGTGGGGGACCGATTTTGTGCCCCCTGTAAGGTTGAACACACTCAGACAAAGCTAACTTTAGAAAAGGAACTTTACTGATTTATGTCGCCCTAACTACAGGGTGCTGGAACTGGGGATTCATGTCCTCAGTTCCAGTATTTATTTTATTTCTGAACTCAACAACAACCAATCAGCTTTCTCCCCCCGCCCAGTCTCTGGCCTCTCATTGGCCGTGAAGGTCCAGTGGGATGTAGCTTCTCAGTTTGCTTTCCCGCTCTTTTTGGAAAAAGGTGAGAACCGGTACATGCTGGGAGTTGCAGATTAGTAGTGCCTGGGGACAGAGCGTACCGCCTGTCCCTAGGCAGATACGCCACTGTTTTCGCCTGCATCTGTGGCTGGCATCTTCAGAGGTGTATCACAGAGAGAAGTCTCAGTGGACACAGTGCCCTAACAGACTTCCCTCTGTGATACACCTCTGAAGATGCCAGCCACAGATGCAGGCGAAACGTTAGGAACAAGATCTACCAGACTGCGGCCGCACAGCCCGGAAAACCCACAACAACCAGTTATGGTTGTCTGTTTGTCTTTGGTTGTGTTATTCTTTTTCTTGAAAAAAAATCTATTTATTTTACACATGTAGACAACACATACAAAAAGAAAACCCCCGAATCTAATCCCCCCTCCTCCACTATAACAACAACAATTAAAAAAACCCCAAATTTCAATACATCACTACATACATATATGGTGTCTTCCGGCTACCTCATCATGGATCCAAAGTCAAATCTAGTTTTGTGCTTACAGTTGGTATCAGCATAAACCTTCCTATAAAATTATTTGTCCAATCCACTGTTTTAATTTAAGTCTCAAATCCTGCCATTATTTCTCTATTTGTATATGTTTTCAGCAGGCAAGTCTGCAAAGCATTTCCAATCTTTAAGGAAATTGCCCATATTCATGTCTTTTATAAACACAGCCAGCATTGTCATCTCTGCATATTCTGTGACTTTAATAATCCAGTCTTGTTGGTTTGGAATTTTATTGTCCCTCCATTTGTATGCATATAAATCCTTGCTGCAGTTGTCATGTACATAAAAATTGTTCTATATTAATCTGGAATATCCTTCCCCATCAACCCCAACTGGAATGCCTCAAGTTTTTTTTCTCAGTTGTTATTTTCATAATCTTTGCATTTCTTTTAAAATCTTATCCCAAAACAATTTTGCCTCTTTGCATGTCCACCACCTACCGTTTCCCCTAATATAAGACATCCCCGAAAAATAAGACATAGTAGAGGTTTTGCTGAAGTGCGAAATATAAGGCATCCCCCGAAAGTAAGACATAGCAAAGTTTTTGTTTGGAAGCATGCCCGACGAACAGAACACAGAAAAATAAGACATCCCCTGAAAATAAGACATAACGCATCTTTGGGAGCAAAAATTAATATAAGACACTGTCTTATATTCGGGGAAACACGGTATGAAAGAAAACCATCCTGTTGTTGGCATTTCCAGCACTTTTTTGATAGCCCTTGATACATTTTACACATTTTGGGGGTGTTAGGAACCATGTACAATCTATACATCATTTTATAGTAATTTTCTTTCACATTATAATAAGGAGTAAATTCCAGATCTTTTCCCCGTAATCTTGCCCATTGTCCCATTTGTGTGTTTCTTCCTGCGTTTCTAGTCCATTTTGCCATCACCAATTTTACCCCCTTTTCCTCTGTATCCCACTTTAGTAACATCTCATACATTTTGGTAATCAGTTTAATATCATTTACACATAGGTCACTTTCAAACTCTGCCATCTGTGTGACAAAACCTCTATTCTTGTTGTCTGCTTTGAATGTTTTTAGTAATTGTTAGTAATGGAACCAGTTTTTAACCATATCTTTTCATTCATCCAATGGTATAAGCTCCCATTTCTCATTCTGGCACATCAACAATTCTCTGTAAGTAAGCCATGCCTCCTGCATGTTCACTTCTTTTCCTTAAAATGCTTCAATTGGGGACAACCAGAAAGGAGTTACACTTGCAATAAAACTTTTATATCTCAACCATACCTAGGCCGTTTCCGCACAGCCACGAAGGGGGTTGGGTCGGCGTACACGATCAAGCCACTATTCTGGGACCACGATGAACGGTCCCAGAAACCACCGAAGAGGGCTTCGAGGTGTCAAGCTCGAAACACCTATTGTCTCTGCGGCCGTCCGCTGTCAAGCCGAGGCCTGGGACACGCCTACCACCGGGCCTCGGGCTTTGTGCAGGGCAGGGGGGCGGTCCCCAGGCTCCGTGACACTCGACGGCCGTGCACGTAGGGCCGACCGGGTCACAGTGGGAGGGATGGCACCCCTGAGCTGCTGTTGCCTCAGACGAAGAAGCTGCTGTTTTTCTGTAAACCCTGCTTGGGAAGCGGTGGCTCTGAAAATGGAGGCTTCGGTGCCGCCGAGAGGTCTGGCTAAGAGCAGTCAAGAGCTCCTTTGCACAGCCCTGGGACGGCTTTTTTTTGGCGGTCCCTAGAGCTTGTTTAGCAGCCCGTGCGGAAAGGGCCCTAGAGCAGATTCCTTCTAAAATAATGATCTAAAAATTCTTTGTGAATCTTTTCTTTATCATACGACAGATAACCATGCCATGCAAATTTGGGTTGTGCTATTCTGTTGCCCCGTATTTTGTTGGTACAAGTTTCCAATTCTCCAGGAAATATAAAGATGAGTGCTCGAAAAATGTTCTAACCAACTGCACAGCTAACCTCTTCCTGATTTCTGGCTACTAAATGCAAAGGTACTGGGATGACAAACAAGCTTTTGGTGATTAATTTGAAAAAAACAAACCTGAACATCTATTTGTAAATAAATAGATGCTGTCTTGCTGTACCCGGTTGTCTCCTCGCGTAGACTTGATATTAATATAACAAGGAAAATTGCATTTCTTTTCATGCCAAAGGAATTAAGACAGGCCATCTAATTTCATATTCTCTTAACAGAGGCCCTTTCCACACAAGAGGACCTGGGATGGTAAAACGCTTATCCCCAGGGAGCTGCTTCTGCATCAAGGTGATGCCACTGCAGCCAAGGCTGCCTGAGAGCGGGCTGGTTGCATTTCTTCCTGCAACCTCGCTTCCTAAGCTGAAGGTTTGAAAAAACGGGCGGCTTGAGCTGTAGCTCTGCAACTGGCTGTCTCTAGGAGGTTCGGACTGCCGCATGTGAACGTGGTTCCAGGGGTCGGTCGCAGCGCCATCTACTGACTAATTCTCTCACGCCATGCATGCTGAAACGCCAGATTCTGGGTCCAGTCTGGTGATTCCTGCTGTCACTTAAGTCCCCAATCTCCTGCAGAGTGGTCCCTAGCTCCTCCTCTTCATCTTCTTGAGGATTCTGTTCCCAAGTCCATCCCAAACCAAATAAACCCTCCGCCCTCATATGCTCTGAGGAGAATTTTCCCTCCAAAACTTTGCCAGCTTGTTCCTACAGGACCTGAGCCTTTTAAGAATAGTTCGTTTAGAAAATGTAGTGTGTGAGTGATTTTATTTTATAATATCACTGTTTACCTATCCTTGAATGAAAATAAATGTTTATAATCATAAAATAGAATCATAGGCTCATTCCACACATGCAGAATAACGCACTTTCAAACTGCTTCCAGTGCTCTTTGAAGCTGTGCGGAATAGCAAAATCCACTTGCAAACAGTTGTGAAAGTGGTTTGAAAATGCATTATTTTGCGTGTGCGGAAGGGGCCATAGGTTTGGAAGAGACCACAAGGGACACCAAGTCCAACCTCCAGATATGCAGGAATACATAATCAAAGCACTGCCAACAGATGGCCATCCAACCTCTATTAAAAAAACCTCCAAAGAAGGAGACTCCACCACGCTCCAAGGCAGTGTATTCCACTATCGAACAGCCCTTATCATCAGAAAGTGCTTCCTAATGTTTAGGTGAAATCTCTTTTCATGTATTTTGAATCCATTACTCCTCATTCTAGTCTTTGGAGCAGCAGAAAACTGCTCCCTCTTCAACATGACAACCCTTCAAATATTTAAGCATGGCTATGATGGCTTAACCTTCTCTTCTCCAGGCTAAACATACCCAGCTGCCTAAGTCTCTCCTCATAGGGCAGTGATGGCGAACCTTTTTGAGACCGAGTGCCCAAATTGCAACCCAAACCCCGCTTATTTATTGCAAAGGGCCAACCCGGCAATTTAACCTGAATGCTGAGGTTTTAGTTCAGAAAAAACCAGTTGGCTCCCTCTTCCTCTGCCCCACCCGCTCGAGTGGGGGCCAGCCTGCTCTAGCCTCCAGCAAGTCCCGCGTGCACCGCTCTGTGCCTCTCTAGCATTTCTGCCTCCTCTGTGCCCCTCTCCCTCAGGCAGCAGCCACCCAGACCACAGGCACCAGGCCCACCAGCCGAGTCCTCCCTGCTTACCACAGTGCGCGCACGTCATGCTCAGTGGACCAGGCCAGCCTAGATGTGTGTGGGTGTGTGGGTGTGATTTTCCACCTACCCACATGATGAACTCTGTGTGTGCGTGCCCACAGAGAGGGCTCCGAGTGCCACCTCTGGCACCCGTGCCATAGGTTCGCCACCACTGCCATAGGGCATGGAACCTTTTACCATTTTGATCGTCCTCCGATGGCCCCGTTCCAGCTTGTCAATATCCTTCTTGAATTGCGGTTCCCAGAACTGGACAAACTATTCTAGGTGAGGTCTGACCAATGCGGAATACAGTGGTACTATTACATTCCTTGATCTAAACTCCTGTTGCTACAACCCAGAATCACATTGGCTTTCTTGGCTGCCGCATCACACTGCTGACTCATGTTCAGTTTGTGGCAGTGGTGGGATCCAAAATTTTTAGTAACAGGTTCCCATGGTGGTGGGATTCAAACTGTGGCGTAGCACTAATGGGGCTGGGCGGGGCATGACAGGGCATGGCAGGGTATGACAGCGTGGGGCATTCCTGGGCGGGGCTGTGGCAAGGATGCAGCCACTGTGCTGGTCCTTGGTCAAGAAACGAATGCACACAGGCGCAGGCTGCCACGCACGCCGGTGCACCTCCTGCTAGACTGCTTCAAGTTCTGCACGCTACTGCTGAGAGGAGGGGCGTAACTAAGGCAAAAATCATGTGGCAAAATCACCAATTAGTAACCCCCTCTCGGCACACACAAATAATTAGTAACCTACTCTCGGGAACCTGTGAGAACCTGCTGGATCCCACCTCTGGTTTGTGGTCTATCAAGGCTCCCAGACCCCTTTCACATGTACTGTTGTCAAGCCAGGTGTGGATTTCTTTTCTTCAGATCCAAGGAACAACCCAGAAAGCAAAAGGGGGTCTCTTTTCACGCACACTTTCCTTTTCAGGAAAAATAATTAGGCACAAGAGGTTTTTTAACAGATTAAAAGAAGAACTAGAATAATTTATTTACAATAACTATTCGGTTTGGCAAAATAATATAAAACAAAACAAGTGCGGTTTTAAACAGGCAGTATTTACATTAAGATATTGTTTCCAGTACTAGTTCAGTGTTTCAGGCTTTTTCAAGAGGTTATAAGTATCTTTCCACCAGTTGCTGATGTTCTTGTAAAATATTATACTATAACTCAGATTTCACAGACTTTTAGTATGTTATTCCTCAGTTCTCCTTTCTCTCTCCTTTCTGGTGAGAGTTTTCTTTTCACCCTCAGGTGAACCTTTTAGCAGATTATATTAAACACTGATTAAGGGAAATCTGTCCTAAAGTCCACACACTAACATAAAATAGGATATTCCCCTTCTTACCCCTTTCAGAAGAATTCCTCTCTCATTCTGTGAATACCAACTGAAACATAAGTCTGCTAGTTTATTTTCCTCCAGCATATTTCACCAGAGAAATATCAATAACTAGTGTGTTTTCAGTGTTATTCTGCTGCATTGGGAACTATTCAGACCAGTCTTGTATGTCTGATTTGTCCCCTCATCAAGAGAAAAGCTTTCACACCAAGAGAACAGAGCAGTTCACTCTACATCTGTCTTGCAAGCTCTCTCTGCACAAAACTCCCCTCAGTTACGAAAATAGCGCTCACTGAAGAACTGGTATTTTACTCACCAGCCAGTCAAAAGCCATGGTTGTTAACTTTTTGTGTTTCAAGAACCTTTGCTCTGGTTACCACTCAGCAAAGTCCTGGAATTGGTGAAAGCTGGTGTAGTAGATGCTTTGAGAGAAACAGTAACATGTGCAAGATATACATGGTTTAAACAAGCACATACACCACAGACTTGAACTGGATAAACAGTCATGTTTGGAATATGCTGCCACAGGAGGTGGTGATGGCCACTAATCTGGATAGCTTTAAAAGGGGCTTGGACAGATTTATGGAGGAGAAGTCGATTTACGGTTACCAATCTTGAAGTCGATTTATGGCTACCAATCTTGATCCTTTTTGATCTGAGATTGCAAATGCCTTAACAGTCCAGGTGCTCGGGAGCAACAGCCGCAGGAGGCCATTGCTTTCACATCCTGCATGTGAGCTCCCAATGACAGCTGGTGGGCCACTGCGAGTAGCAGAGAGCTGGACTAGATGGACTCTGGTCTGATCCAGCTGGCTTGTTCTTATGTTCTTATGTTCTAAGAACTATAGCTTTATAGGGAGTTGAGAGAATTCCAGCATTCTCAGTAACCCAACTACAATTCTCAGAATTGGCTGTTGCATGATTTCTGAGCCGTGTAGCTGCAGTCTGGTAGTTCTTGCTCCTATCATTTTGCCTATATCTATGGCTGACATCTTCAGAGGAATGTCATGGTGAGATGTGTTTCTCTCCATGGCCGTTTCCGCACGGCGTTGCTGGGGGTTGGGTCGGCGCATCCCACGCCGACCCAACCCCCCTGGGACCGTTCGCAAGAACGGTCCCAGAAACAGCTGGGACGACGGCGCAGTGGAGCGCCGTTGCCTGGCCGACCCGGCGTGTCTCTGGCCTTCCGGCACGTCGCCGAGGCCTGGAGACACGCCCCCCGGCCCTGCGCGACTGCTCCAGCGTCACAGGGCAGGGGGGCGTGTCCCCAGGCCTTGGTGATGCGCCGGTCAGCCGGAGACAAGGTAAGTGAAGGGAGGGAGGGCGCCTTGGAGCCGCTGCCGTGCTCCAAGCCGCCGTTTTCCGGAAACCTCACTCCGGAAAACGGCGGTCGGAAAACAGCGGCTCCAAGGCTCCGAGGTCGGAAAACAGCGGCTTCGCGCCGGTCAGGCAGCGTGAGGGCGGCGCGGCTGCGAAGCAGCTGCGCCCCCTGTGTGAATGGCTCCCTGGGGATGGTGTTTTTGCCGTCCCCAGGGCGCCATTTACCGCCCGTGCAGAAAGGGCCCATGGCACAACTCACTGTGACATGAAACATATCTTGTAGCAACAAAAATTTCTGCTGTTGGTTCTCATTGCATAAGTAACATTAGGAGCAAAAGCCTAAGAACTAGACGCATAGGTGTCAAACTCGCGGCCCTCCAGATGTTATGGACTGCAGTTCCCATCATCCCCTGCCAGCATCATGCTGGCAGGGGATGATGGGAACTGTAGTCCATAACATCTGGAGGGCCGCGAATGTGATACCTATGCTTTAGACTAACCCTCACTGAGACGGCAAAAAATTTTCAACTACAGTCCGGGGTGCCAACCTCCAGGTGAGGTCTGAAAATGCTGAGTAATTACAGAGCTGATCTCCAGGTAACTGGGATCAGTTCCTCTGGCAGAAATGGGGGCTTTGGAGGGTGAGCTCTATCCCATTATACTGTGGTGAGGTCCCCCACAAAAAACCCTGCCCTCCACCGCCAAATCTCCAGGAATCTCCCAGCCCAGAGCCGGCAACCCTGGCTGCAATGAAGGCTCACAGGATTGAATAAACCTCCAAATATGTACGTTCCTGCAAAGGGAACATTCACACATCAAATTCCCTATTCAGATGTTTTTATTTTTTTAATTTTTACCATTGTTTTCATCTGCTTGGCTAAAGTCACCATCTGTTTTTGAGCTCCTATACTGTTTTAAATTATTTATTAAGATTGTTTCTGCTATAGAGAGTGTCTTAACCTACTGCATCTGTGCATGGTTCTCCAGTTGCACAGTGGCAGATAGGAAGGCGCTCCAAAGGGCGCTCACTACTGCACAGAGGATTATCGGCTGCCCTCTCCCCTCCTTGGAAGAACTCTATAATTCCCGAAGCCTAAAGAAAGCCCAAAATATTCTGAGAGACCCGTCTCATCCAGCACACTCTCTTTTTGAACTGTTACCATCCGGCAGACGATACAGGTCTATCAAAACTTGGACAAAGAGGCTCAGAGACAGCTTCTACTCTAGAGCTGTGGCGATGCTGAACTCCGCGGCTTCGTGTTGATGTGTTTGGGGCTGTGTAGGGATTGGTGGAGGAAGGGGAAAGTGAGGATGGGGTATGAGTCTGAAATTGTGTGCATCGAGGAATTGCTGCTGTAAATTTTGTTGTGCGTGCACAATGACAATAAATGCTTATGCTTATGCTTTATTGTAATAGTTTTTATTGTTGTTGTCACCCGGAGCCCTTCGAGGGTAGGGTGAGGTATAAATCTAATAAATAAATAAATAAATATGCAGCGAATTTGTTTCCAGAGATGAATATTCCCTTTGGGGTGCCCTGACCTGCAGTTTGGAGCTACAGCCCACACAGGAGAATCTCAAACAGCTTTACACTGAGTCAGCTCCTCCCAGCAATCACAGGAAACAGCTCTCAGCCAGAGAAGTGGCTTTCCCAACATTTGCTTCTTGGGATCATTCCACTGGAGACAGGATTGAACCAAAGACCTTGTGCATACAAAGTACGGGCTCAGCCTCGGAGCCACCACCTCTTCCTGCTTCTAAAGCAATAAATAACAACTTTTCTTGGTGAGTTGCTGACGGTAGATTTAAATCTGTAGGTTCTGGAGTTCATGACCAGAAGGAATATCAGGTGAGCAGAGGGCTCAGTTCGCATGGCATGGCACAGTCTATTCAGATTGCATGTGCCGCTGAGAAACAAGTCAAGCATGGAGCCTCTTGGTCTTTGCAAAACTAATATGATCTCTTTATTGTAAAGAACTCCATGCTAAGCAAGATTCTAATCTAGACTAACAAGTTATACCTTGTCTCATAGAAAGATAGAACCTCAGTGATCTACAGCCATTTCTTTGTATTGAAAGGAGGTGGTAGCCATCTTAGCAGACCAAGAAAAAAAATCATGAAATTGGAAGGTTTGAGTTTTGAAAAACTGATGGGTGGAGAAGAACCCATAGGTGACCCCAAACAGAATGCAGTTACAACTGCTGTGCTAGCACAAGAGATTCCTGAGATACAGATGGTTTTATCTGCGGCAGCCATTTTGGAAAAATCAGAAGGTTTGAATTAAAAAACCACAAATTAGTTGGGGAGAATCCTCCGGGACCACTGAGCATTTAAAATGGCTATGATAGCCCAAGAGATTCCAGAGACACAGGTGGTTTTATCGGCAGCGGCCATTTTAACACGTGATCCTGTATTCTGGGAAGGATTACATATAGTTTTTCACCAGCGGAAGCACACTGCTTTCACTTCAAACAATGCAGAAACACATTTTTATCTGTTGACGGGACAGAGTATAGAATGGATGGAGATGCAGGAAGCCCGTCCAACCCCTCATGGTGCCAAGAACTTCAAGGACAGTTGAGTCTCACTTCTATTGTTCAAAAGGGCCTGCTTGAAATCAATGGCCAACTTTGTATGAATGCTGGATTTCCCACATGGGCTCCCTTCGCATGGTGAATCTGTTGTCAAACAGCAGCAGAAACAGCCTTTGACCTCTATGCCCTTTAACTGGATCTCCAGAGAAACTGTTTGACTACAGTGGAAGACAGGATGCTGGACTAGATGGACCACTGGTCTGATTCGGCAGGACTCTTCTTACGTTCTCAAGTTAGGCAAGAGAATTGAGGGGACAGAGTCCTTGGAGTTTGCAGTCCTTTGAAACTAAGGTTGATTTGATCCACCAGGTGTCCTGTATAGTGGTGAGATTCATGCCTCTTACTGCAATCACCTTGATGCAGATGACTGGGCTGGGGATGTCCCAGAAAAGAGAACAAGCTTGGAGGAAAGGATCTCAGTGAAATATGACAAACCCGAGCCCAAATAATAAAAATACTCTTCGTTTTGACATTATACCCAGGAAATGTCAGATATCTGATTATTTAAATGGAATTCCGAATCATCTTCAAGGTGTGGGTTCTGACCTTCAAGGCCTTACGCGGCCTGGGACTCTCGTACCTTAGAGACCGCATTACCCCACATGCCCCTACTCGGTCCCTGCGTTCAGCAGAGGCCAATTTGCTGGTGGTTTCTGGCCCCTGAATGATGCGGCTGGCCTCCACATGGGCCAGGACCTTTACCGCCCTGGCCCCGGCCTGGTGGAACACCCTTCCTCCAGCTGTCCGGGCCCTGCAGGACTTTGGTGAGTTCCGCAGGGCCTGTAAGACTGAGTTGTTCCGCCGGGCCTTTGGAGGGTCCAGTCGCTGAGTGGCGCCCCCCCCTTATGCTTTTATGCATTTATTACCATCTTAATTCTGGTTCCATCTATGCTACCCTCCTAGAGAGGGATCTGCCTCTCCTTCTTTCTGGGGAGATTTTAATGAACTGGGTATAGGACGCCTACCATTGTTATGTTGATTGCTGTTTTAATAGATTTTACTGGATTTTAGCTAATGTGTTGATTGTTATGTGGTCACTATTGTGAACCTCTATTTATTTATATATGGATGTTGTGCACCGCCCAGAGCCCCTTGGGGATGGGGCAGTCTATAAATCGAAAAAATAAAATAAATAAATATACTTTCTGACCCTAAACTGAGATGGATGATCGCCAGGGCAAGAACCAACATGTTCCCTCTCGCCTTACCTCTAGAGAGGGTTCTGAAATCTGCACATCAGGAGCATGCTTGCACTTACTGCCAAACTCACAAAGAGTCTCTTGAGCACAACCTGTTTGTTTGCCCAAAATTTATGGGATTTAGACCCAACTTTTTTCTTCTGGCTCCCACTTTGGCAGGCCCGTCCTCTTAATTCTACAATGAGCTACCTCTTGAATAAACAGGATCCTGCGGTATTGGAAATGGTGGCCAAGTTTTCCAATTTAACACTCTGAATTAATACCTTGGGGTTGTTTTTCCCCTCTTTTCCTGTTTATATTACCTCTGTGAATGCTGGATATGTATACGCATATTTTTCAGCTACTTCAACAATACATTCATTTTGTTTGTTTCTACTGTGTTGATGTTCTATTTTGATGCCTAATAAAAGTTTCTGATCTGAACAAAAGTACCATCAGCAATTCCAGAGGCCTAATAGACCTTCCTCACTTGTTTCCCAAAGAGCTTGGAGGTAAGAAATTATTTGGATAACTGACCAAACGGCATCTCTGTCGGCTTTGGCATAGCTCACCTTTTTTTTTTTTTTGCATGCTTGGATCCTTCTCAGTAGTGGGACACAGGGAGAAGGGACAGTCTTGCCATGGGCCATTCCATAGCATCACAGTGAAAAAAATGTGCAGTGTTAAACGTATGCAAACCCCTAATAAAATCCAGAATCTTCCCCAACCGCTAGATTGCTCCACCTACCATACATCCATTCGGAATGGAAGCTGTCTGCGGCCACTGCTACTTGAGCGGGTGCGCAGCTACGCTCCGCGATACGGCACACAAAGCAGGAACAGTATAACTCACCAGCACATACACATGCGTGGGTAGACTCTCCCAACAACAACTTGTGCTTTGAGTACCCTGGGATTCCTGGCAATGGACATACCAGTTTAGAGCAGTGATGGCGAACCTTTTTGAGACCGAGTGCCCAAACTGCAACCCAAACCCCACTTATTGATCGCAAAGTGCCAACCGGTTGGCTCCCTCTTCCTCCGCCCCACCTGCTCAAGCCGGGGCCAGCCTGCTCTAGCCTCCAACAAGTCCTGCGCGCACTACTCTGTGCCTCTCTAGCATCTCTGCCTCTTCTGCCCCCCCCCATCCTCGGGCAACAGCCACCTGGAGCACAGGCACCAAGCCCACCAGCCGAGTCCTCCCTGCTCACTGTGGTGCACGCACATTATGTTCAGTGGCCCAGGCCAGCCTAGCGGTGCGTGTGTGTGTGGGTGTGTGTGTGATTTTCCGCTCCCCACATGATGAACTCTGTGTGTGCGTGCCCACAGAGAGGGCTCTGAGTGCCACCTCTGGCACCCGTGCCATAGGTTCGCCATCACTGGTTTAGAGCATCCTTGGCCAGCAAAGTTGCAAAAGGGAGTTCCAGGTGTCAGAGTTTCCCGTGATATTTTTGAGGTGTGCAAGGAGGCCATTCAGATATGGACCACGGAGACGGCAGATTAAACTCTCCCTACCCCCACCCTGTCATTCAGGGGGATGCTTTAATGGTCCTGATCGGAATTGGGGGGGGGGGGATGTGCTGAAAATCGTGAGGAGCTCAGCACACAGAACTCCCGGCACACATCTGGCCTGTCTCTTCATCCCACACAACGGGCAACTGCACCCAAAGGCTTGTTTTAACCAGTTGCCAGCAGGACAGCGGATCCGCCGCGCACCTCTTGGCTTCTTTCTTTCCGGGCGGTGGTCAAGTTGCTTCTGGAGGGTTGTTTGCTTGGAAGGTGTGAGAATCCTTTTTTTTTTCCTAAATAGAACAGGCTGCTCAAGAGGATTGCAGGCAAATAAAGGCTCTACCAGAGAGCCACAGCTGGAAACATCTTCAGGACAGCCATGTTGGCAGGTATCTTATGGAGACTGTAACATTTTCCAAAGGGAATGATGACTAGAATTCTATTCGGATAGCTGCCCCCCATGCTATTTTTTTCACTACCCTGTTTCCCTGAAAATAAGACCTACCCTGAAAATTAGCCCTCGCAGGAGTTTTTGAGGATGCTTCAAATATAAGCCCTGAAAACCAAGAAAACGCGTCACACACTTAGACGGAGGTTGCACTTAACCAATGTAATATGTAATATATGATTTCTTTTCAACAAATTTTAGTATAACAATGCATAAAGTATGCATATATAATGTTCAAAAATAAGAAGACCATATCCATGGTTCAGCCAACAAAGAAATAGGTCCTATTTACACCCAATAATTATATTTTCAAAATATTTCTATGTAGAAACCAAAGTTCATTGGTTTTCATTATTTTACGTTGCACACAATTGTTGTTTGCATATTGAAATATAAGCCCTACTCCAAAAATAAGCCCTAGTTATACATTTCCTGGCGCAACTGATCTGGTCACATGGGGGGGGGGAGCAAAATCATGGGGGGGGGGGAATAAGACATCCCCTGAAAATAAGCCCTAACCATCTTTTAAAGCAAATTAATATAAGACCCTGTCTTATTTTCGGGGAAACATGGTAGGGGGGTTTCATCTGGATACTTGACTCATGAACACAAAACTTTACATCAGAATGCCTTCCACGCTAAATGCAGTTAATTTGTACTCCTCACTCCCGGTAACACAAACTACAAGATAGGGAGAAACCTTGATCCAATTATTGTTGGGAGCTGTTTAGCACCCCCAGGCTCCAAATGAATTTCACGTATAGAAAACTGAGCTGAAAAACAATGAGACAGAGAAATGTGGCTGAGAAGCACAACATTATTTGATGCGCGTCAAGGACAACACGACGTTTTAGAGTTACACAGTGGGGATTTGCTGAAGAGGGCACTGTTTGTATTGTCGAAGGCTTTCACGGCCGGATTCAACTGAATCTGAAACAGACTTTTCTCTGTGCTACACCTCTGAAGATGCCAGCCACAGATGCAGGCGAAACATTAGGAACAAAATCCACCAGACCCCGGCCACACAGCCCAATGGCACTGCTTGCTTCCTGGTTCTCTGCCCCCCTCCCCTCAAATAATTTCCCTTTTGGTCTGAAACGTGAAGCTGAGCAACGAATGAGACTTGGTAACTGCAAAGATAAGTCGCCATCTGCAAATTTTAAATTGTTTAAATTCTATGAATTTGATATTGTTATAGATTGTTTTATATTTGTATTTATATGATGTTGATGTACACCACCCTGAGCCCTCCGGGGGAGGGTGGTTTAAAAATGGAATTAAATAAATAAATAAATAAATAAATAAATAAAGAAAGAAAGAAAGAAAGAAAGAAAGAAAGAAAGAAAGAAAGAAAGAAAGAAAGAAAGAAAGAAAGAAAGAAAGAAAGAAAGAAAGAAAGAGCTACCTTGGCATGCATGACCACCATGTCTAGTATTCAACAAATGGTTGTTTAATTTCTTTTTCATACAGCATCTTAAAATGAGATTTTTTATTTTTATTTATTCCATAAACAATGTAACAAAACTCAGCAAGTTAACAATATGACGTTTTCACCGTACAGAGTCAGTCACAAATATTTAAAACCTTTGCAACAAGAACAACGAAACCCAAAATATTACAAGAATAATTTACAAGAGGATCTATAAAACAGCAACGCGCTCACAAATGTTCCAGTTTCCTTTACACAATGTCACTACACTCTTTCACAACATCTCTTTTTATTACAAAATTCCCAACAAAAAGTTTTAAATTTTTTTTCTTTGTATTTTGGTTTGTAAAACCAGAAACCTTTTAAGTATACATCCTTTTTATTAGCACCTGGGTGGGTGCCAAAAAGGGGAAACCTCACACATACAAACACTTCACAGCACTTTTCTAAGAAAAATATACACTTACAAAATATTTTACAAATTGGCACACTTAAAAATATACAAGATTTTGTAGGCGTCTTAGAGTGATCCTTAAGAATTATACTTCAATTGACTCTACAGAATATTTATAAAGCTTGTTCTAAAAGAAAAAAAAGGCAAATTATCCCCAAACGTTAGAATTACAGTGTACACTGTTAAAACAGAAATGGATATGTTACATTCATTTAAAGGGCAATATAGGATTTCTTTAATGCTCAAGGGGAATAAAAGTTTTCCTTAGCACCATAAAGCAGTAGCAACATACTCAAGAGGTGCTTCCGGTTCTATGGAAGGTAACTTAAAGGGGCAGTACATTCAAATCTCTGTAGGCAGCAATTAAAAGACCCAGCGCCAGGGCGGCACGTCTTGAAATGGAGCGGCGCCATCAGTTTTTCCACCCTGCTTCCTACTGGGAGTAGAAGACAAAAGGGGTTGCAACGGGGACTTCTCTTACCTATTTCACAGTTTCTAAATTCACCCGTTTGTGCTTTTGAAGTATCAGTGTTCCTACCTCTAAATGGGGAGAGACTCGCAGTCCCATCTGGGGGTGGGGGCAAAAGGGCTTGTGGGAGTGGCCCAGCCACGCACCGTGCATTTGCCCTCCCTTGGGCACTCACCCGGGTGGGGGAGGCAGATGTGCCGGTGGGTGCCTGGGCCGCAACCCCGCCACAGCAAAACCCAGAAGTATGGGCTGTGATGGGTCCCAGCATGGGTGGTGGGGGTGGGGGCAGGGTATTCCTGGGGGCACGGTGGACATCAGTTGGCTCCCTCCTGGGGTTTAGGGCCAGGAGCGCAGCGCTTTAACCTGCAGACTTACACCATCCTTTGGATGGCATACGTCTTGTAAGCCCTAGGGCAGTGGTGGCGAACTTACGGCACGGGTGCCAGAGGTGGCACTCAGAGCCCTCTTTGTGGGCATGTGCCACCCCCACACATCTAGGCAGGCCTGGGCTGCTGGGCTCTATTAGCATTAAACCTAAGACCTAGTTTTGGGGAAGCAGTGTAGGTAACCCTGTTAAGCACTGTTAACCACTGATTTTCCAGTGTAGGTAACACTGTTAAGCACTGATTTTCATGCGAAGAACTAAAGCGCGATCCTTTACCTGGGAGTAAGCTCGGTTGCTGGCAATGGGGCTTGCTTCTGAGAAAACCCTCCTAGGGTCATGATTCACCCATTGGAAGAGTTACACGGTTGCTTCAAAGCAAAGCCACCGACTACCACCAAGCCTACTCCTGAGTAACGCGTGCCTCGGAGCCCACCCCAAACCCACTTATTTATCGCAAAGTGCCAACACGCCAATTTAACCTGAATACTGAGGTTTTAGTTTAGAATTCAGGTTAAATTGCCGTGTTGGGTTTTGGGTTGCAATTTGGGCACTCGGTCACAAAAAGGTTCGCCACCACTGCCCTAGGGATATGCAATTCTGGGGGCAGGGATTTTTTCCTTTTTGCATTTTTTGCTCCCCAGCCTTCAGAAAGCGCACTTGAAGGTGTGGGGCAACATTGCACCAGCACCGCCCCCTGCCCCTGAGGGCTTCGGATGGGTCTGTAAGAGAAGCTGTTCCTCTCTTCCTTTCCCCCAACGAATACTCCAGGGGTCAGTGAATGTGTCTGGCCACCCAATGACTCCAAGCGCCTTCCTTTCTACTTCAGGTCCAACCCCCCTCCCCCTTTTCCAATGGCTGTTACTCCACCGTCATTAATGTTGCTTATTTACCTGAGAAACAGATTTGAAAAAGCCTCACTTCAAAGATATGGCGCTCCAGTTTAAGTCCTTGGTCTTTTTCTTTTCTCTTTTTTTTTTGCGTCTTTTAAACTTCACTTTTGTAAACTCATCCCAAAAATATAGAGGGGCTCATTCTCTGGCAGATGAGATGGGATTTTGGAACTACCGAACCTCCTTGGGAACTCGACGGGGAAACGCACTCTACGGCATTGGGGAAAGCAAACTGTGTAATGGTACAGTCCAATACAATCCGCAGGCCAGGAATCTGGTCCTTGCCGCAGACGTAGCTGGGGTGGGAGGGAATGAATGAGACAGCAGCAATATTAAGGCCCCTCAAGGCCTTGCTTTTTAGAGAACTGAAGGTGGTTTGAAAGTCAACAGTTATCTGGTGGCGTGAGCCCTCTTCCTGCTCTCACCTCTGGCAGCAAACCTGCAAAAACAATGTGACCCAAGACAACTGTGTGATGCAAGAAATATGCAAGTGCCTGTCCTGAACGACTTGCAGCTCTCAAAATGTGTTGCCTGGCTCCACTTCTGGTGAAATATTCAGAACTAGGTGAACGGTAAAAGAATTTCCTGGGACTTGGGCTGATGCTCCCGATAGCTGCAGTCACAAATGCCGACACATCAAAATGCTGTCAACAGCATCCTGGCCTTGTTAAACGTGACCCTGAAACATCATGCATAGAGTTCCTAAGTTCCCCTTTCAAAACATTCAAAAGCGGTTGCCCAGCAAAGGGGGAAACCCCCACGCAAGGAGTGAAATGGCACACCTTCAATAGGCCTAGGTCGGCCATCGTAACAGAGAGGCCCCAGATATTCTGCACCCGACTGCCAGAAGCCAAGCACCAAAAGTACCGTAGGACACGTTCCTGGAATCAGGACACAGTTAACCACGGGGGCTCAGTTTTGGGCAACTGAAGTAATGGTCTCATCCATCGGCTGCCGCTGGGGAAACAGATTTCATAACCTTTTGTATTGCTTTGAAAAATCCAAAACCTGTTTGACAGACGGTGATGATGTGACAATAGAAATGTCGCTGGCAAGGGAGCCCCCACAAAAAACCACTTCCCTCTCTAGGCCCCACCCCCCCCCCCCCCCCCCCCCCCCCCCCACCCCCCCCCCCCCCCCCCCCCCCCCCCCCCCTCCCCCCCCCTCCTCCGCCCCCCCCCCCCGCCTCCCCGCCCCCCCTCCCCCCCCCCCCCCCCCCCCCCCCCCCCCCCCCCACCCCCCCCCCCCCCCACCCCCCCCCCCCCCCACCCCCCCCCCCCCCCACCCCCCCCCCCCCCCACCCCCCCCCCCCCCCACCCCCCCCCCCCCCCACCCCCCCCCCCCCCCACCCCCCCCCCCCCCCACCCCCCCCCCCCCCCACCCCCCCCCCCCCCCACCCCCCCCCCCCCCCACCCCCCCCCCCCCCCACCCCCCCCCCCCCCCACCCCCCCCCCCCCCCACCCCCCCCCCCCCCCACCCCCCCCCCCCAGGGTTGGCCCTTTGCGATAAATAAGTGGGGTTTGGGTTGCAATTTGGGCACTCGGTCTCGAAAAGGTTTGCCATCACTGGTCTAAAGTATCTGCATCATGGGATTGATTCCCCTCCCCTCTCCCATCTAAACATACAACATTAAATCTGTTTCCATAAGAAAGAAATGCAATTCCCAGCATCTCCTATTCAGTCTGTTTCTTCTTTCTTTTCTTTTTACTTTTGTTGAGTGGCTCAGTCGCAAATGAGCCCGGGTTAGACCTCTGTTTGGGCTGCAGCAAACCTCCCACCTGCAACGCAGCCCTGTGTTCTGGGAAGGATTAAGTGGAAAGAAGGGTCTATTCCCTTGCCCTGCTTTCCATTATGAGATTACCTCTGCTTAAGGGCTAGTCAGCTGTACCTGGCTTCAAAGCCCCCTAATACCTATTCTAATCACCCTGGCTTCAGTGACACAAGAAATGGCGTCTCTCCACGCTCTGCCTGCCAAAGAGAATTCACTTATTTAAATGCTTCACGAATGGGATGTGTAAAATCTCCTTTCCCTGTGCTCTAACAAGGGAAGGAATATTCTTGTCTGCAACACACAAAGGTGGGGAAAAGAATAAGACACGCAGTCAGCTCGGAGGATAAGACGCGATCTTCCCGATAAGAGATCAAAGGCCACCTAGTGCTGAATTTGAACAGACGCATGAAGGACGCCTGACATGCCGGGAGTTTGCAGCAAAGCCCTTTGGATTACGTTTTGCCCGGCATAAAAGACCTCCGAGTCTCCACCACTGATTTGTTGCTTGTTTTTCTGACTCTCCCCCTCCCAATAATTTTCTATGTAAACTCTCTCGGGCACTCCCTTGACTGGGTCCAAACAGCACCCAGAAAGCTAATAACAACAACTAACAGGCCTGTCCATCTAGGGATGACTGAGTGGGGAGGTGTTGGTGTCTCTACCAGGTGAGGACAAAAACCTCACCATGGGCTTTTTCACACACACGGTTTGTTCTTGAATTAAGGCAATCCGCATCAACATCCTGACCTTTTTGTTGCTGTTTCGTTGCTCGAGATCATTCACACATCACCAGGTTGTTGTGGATGTTCTTGTTGCTTCAGAAACCCCTCGGTTTTGCATTGCCCTGGAATGCAGTACAAATGAGAGTTCTGATTGGCTGTTGTGCCGTCCAAGGGCGTGTTCCGTGTGATGCTTGGCCCCCGTCATCACGAGCTAACGAGTCAGCGTGATTTCACTATCTCAGTGTACCACTGCGTTGAGAACTCGCTATCTCGAGATATTGGGGCAGTGTTGGAAACAATGCACAGCATGAGTGACCGGGAGGAGAGTGAGACGGAAACGAAACAGTGAAATGTGCGCGCGCAACTGGCAAGCTCTACCGCATCCTGATTGGTTGGAGGAAATCGCATCACACAGTGGGCGTGATCCCTCGCAGTCGCTTGTTCCAGTTGCGTTTTGCACCTAGGCACCAGATTGTGGGGGGAAACCGTTTTATCCAAGAAAGTTGCACAATTATTGAGCGACGGGAAAAATGTGAGACAAAGGCTGAAATGAGCGACAGATTAGGGGTCGGGCCACATTTACAGCTCAAGTGTGTGTGAAAAAAAGGCAGAAACCGTGACGACCTCATATATCAAATCAAGAACAAACTGTGTGTGCGAAAAAGCCCCATGGGGAGGGGGGTGCGTGCCTGTGAAGTATTCTGTGCAGTATTGTCTTTCCTACATGAACAGGTCAGGCTGATGAGCAATCTTGTTTTCTCTGCGCCTTGGCATCAGTAGTAAGTGGAGCTCTGGCCATTCTTCCTCAGAGCATCCCATCTCCGGAACATCTCAAAGGTCACTCTTGTGCTGCTAGCAGGCAGGGGTGTGACTGGGTCTGACTCCGCAGGGCAAAGCAGGCAGCAAGCCCAAGCATGGTCAGGTCACAGTTTTGTAGGCAAGGTGTAGTCAGGTCACAGTCCAATAGGTCAAGGAGAACCAAGGAGCAGGCATCAATGCAGAACCAGGCACACAGCAGCAACAGGTAACATTCTTGTTGCACCCAGGCAGAAGCAAGCTCACAACAAGGCTTATATAGAGAGCCTTGTTCAGGGGGCTGGGATTCTGCAAGGAGTTAATTTTCATCAGATGCAGAGGCTTGTAATCTCCCATACCTTGCTGCCTAACGAGCACTCCTTCTGTGCTTCTGCGGTAGCAGCCTCAGCTTCTGCCTCCTATGCACAGCTGATTCATCACTGGGTTCCCCAGGAGGATCTGCAGGCTCCTCCACCTGTATGTCAGACAGGGAAGGGGCGGGTGTTGGCTCTGCTGCCCGGTCTTCCCCAGGAGCAGCCAACTCTGGCTACACTGTGTCCTCAGGTACTGCCTCAGAGTCCTCTGTGTCCTGGTAAGTACCCAGGGGCTGGCTCATGACACCTCTTCTTTCACTATCCTCAGTTCTCCTGGCACTTTTCTTCTGCACCAGTTTGGAAACTGACTGCTATCCAACACAGGCTCTTCTCTGCCGGGGGCAGGGGGGGCACGTCTGTGCTTTCCTGGGTTACATTTTCTGAACCTCATGAGGGAGAACGTCTGCCTTCTAATGCCTGGGTCATGGATCCAGAGTTGTCTGTCCATTTTCGCCACAGAAATATCCTGCTCATCCTCCAAAGATATCACAACGTCCAAGATGGCACACATGGGGTCAGGGCCAGTTCAAGGTATTTTGGCACCCTGAGTTCCTCTCCACTGCCAGCAGGGGGCAAGCTGAGCCCCTGCAATGTTGTAGGACCCTTGGTGTAGAACCCTCCTCCAGCAGTCCAGGCCCAGGAGAGGACACCGGCCAGCCGCACCAGCCCCGCGGATGTCTGGGAGCCAGCTGAGAACCTTCCACACTCACTTGCTTGGTCCCCAACCTGGACTTGCATGAAGGCATCTTTTAACAACCTCATGACTTGAGCTGTGAGTGAGAGCACCTGGACAAATCCCACCCAACCAAAGTCAAAGTGAGAAGACTGGGGGGGAAGAATTAGGACTAATAAAAGGAAACACTTCTTCACGCAACGTGTGATTGGTGTTTGGAACATGCTGCCACAGGAGGTGGGGATGGCCACTAACCTGGATAGCTTTCAAAGGGGCTTGGACAGATTGATGGAGGAGAAGTCGATCTATGGCTACCAATCTTGATCCTCTTTGATCTGAGATTGCAAATGCCTTAGCAGACCAGGTGATCAGGAGCAACAGCCACAGAAGACTGGTCTGATCCAGCTGACTTGTTCTTATGTTCTTAAGACAAGGAATGGGACCTTTGATCAGAGTCTCTGGCTGAAAAGTCGCCATGGGACAGGGCTGAATTAATTGGACGGGAGCTGCAGGGCTTAAATCCCCATTTGGAAGCTGCTATTGGCTCTGTAGGTGAAAATATTTAGCTTTCCACATAGGGGAGAAAGGGCTTGAAAACCGAGTTGAGGCTGAGAGCAGGACAGCTTGCTGAACTGGGAAGTGCAACTTGGGTGGAGTTTGGCCGTGGTACCTCTGGATCCCTTGTCTAGTCTCCGATGCTGACTGGTCCATGAATAGAGCTCTCCGTGGAGTCACAGAGCTGGGTGCCTCCTGTTTAAATGAGGGGGTGCCAGGAACATTCATGGAATCCCAGAGCCCCATCTGCTTTGGTCTTTAAGCACCACCCTCCACTAATGGTGACCTTCCCAGAAGACAAACCTGGGACACTTCCTCCAACAAGTCTACCTTATGGCTATTGACATTTCTGCTCTTGGGGGTATACTTGAATTGCCAGAGCCAGGGAAAGTCTAGGTCACGCAATTGCCTTGGCCTGGTTTTCCCCCTTGTGCAGAGTACGGGAGGATCCTTCGCGTGGAGCCAGCTGCAGAGACCAGAACTCTGTGATGCACATCAGGGTCGGGAACAACACTGCGGAAATCACACGTTGTCGCTTGGGCTCTTGGGAGTATCAGCTTCGGCCTCTTTCTCAGCATGGTGATATTTTAATGAAGCTAACACGCCATGGCATGGCATTGCCCTGAAGGAGCCGCGCGGTGTAAGCTGTCTGGGAAAAGCAAAGCCTTCCTCCTCTGTTATTTCACTCCCTGTTTTAGTATAATGTATGACTTGCTGAAGGGGGAAAGACTCAAGTGAGCAGGCCTGCAATATGCTAAAACGTAAGCTCTGAGATGAGCTCTGAGATAAGCAGGGTTGACAAGGCTCCGACTCCGACAGGGAGACTCCAGCAAGGAAAAGCAGATTCCCAAAGGGCCTTTGTGGGAGCAGAGCTTGGAGTGAATGGGACTTCTGTCCAGCATTCCACTCTGGCATGCATGGGGGAGGAGAAGAGAAATCAGGCCCCAGCAAGGAAGGAGAGAGAGCTTGCCCAGCCAGATACAAGCAGGAGGTTGTCAGGAAGGATGAGGTGGACATAAGAACATAAGAACAAGCCAGCTGGATCAGACCAGAGTCCATCTAGTCCAGCTCTCTGCTACTCACAGTGGCCCACCAGGTGCCTTTGGGAGCTCACATGCAGGATGTGAAAGCAAGGGCCTGCTGCTGCTGCTGCTGCTCCTGATCACCTGGTCTGTTAAGGCATTTGCAATCTCAGATCAAAGAGGATCAAGATTGGTCGCCATAAATCGACTTCTCCTCCATCAATCTGTCCAAGCCCCTTTGAAAGCTATCCAGGTTAGTGGCCATCACCACCTCCTGTGGCAGCATATTCCAAACACCAATCACACGTTGCGTGAAGAAGCCGCTTTCCTATTAGTCCTGTACTCCTTCCCCCCAGCATTTTCAATGAATGCCCCCTGGTTCTAGTATTGTGAGAAAGAGAGAAAAAATTCTCTCTGTCCACATTTTCTATCCCATGCATAATTTTATAGACTTCAATCATATCCCCCCTCAGACGTCTCCTCTCCAAACTAAAGAGTCCCAAACGCTGCAGCCTCTCCTCATAAGGAAGGTGCTCCAATCCCTCAATCATCCTCATTGCCCTTCTCTGCACTTTTTCTATCTCTTCGATATCCTTTTTGAGATGTGGCGACCAGAACTGAACACAGTACTCCAAGCGCGGTCGCACCACTGCTTTATATAAGGGCATGACAATCTTTGCAGTTTTATTATCAACTCCTTTCCTAATGATCCCCAGCATAGAGTTTGCCTTTTTCACAGCTGCCATGCATTGAGTTGACATTCCCATGGAACTATCCACTAAGACGCCCAAATCTAGTTATCACCCCAGGTTTTCTAGGACATGTGAAGAGTGACCAGATACAAGGCCCACCCACTGGCTGCTCCTAGAAAGCCCACTAGCCAGATGACCACAACAGCATCCTCCTGCTTGTGTTCTCAGCGACCGATATAAATGTTGGTGAGCAACTCAGCCTACCCCTGAACACTGAGGGGCGTTGTATCGCTCTTAAATATGGATAAGTGTCATCTTCTTGACTGGGGTGTCCCTCTCTTTGTCTTAACCTGGGAACTGTCCTTTGACCCCAGTTCTCTGCGTGTGTCCATAGTTTCTCCGAATCTCCAAATGGCTTTGCATGGAGTCACATACCTCTACAGGTGTCTCCTGAAGAAAAAATGCCTCATACTTTCACAAACCTGGTGCTGGATCCACTGACCACTTGTGATAAGGAAAGCAGCAGTGGCGTAGTGGCTAAGAGCAGTGGCTAAGAGCAGGTGCACTCGGATCTGGAGGAACCGGGTTTTGATTCCCCGCTCTGCCGCTTGAGTTGTGGAGGCTTATCTGAGGAATTCAGATTAGCCTGTACACTCCCACACATGCCAGCTGGGTGACCTTGGGCTAGTAATTTATGAATGGAAACGTGCGTCTCAAAGAGCGTGTCAAAAAATGGACCGGAAAAATTATACAAGACACACGTATGCGGCTAAAGTGGCATTCAATGTATTACCCTCTTATATTTCTAATCATACATAAAATACAAGTGCAACAATGCTTATTTGTATTTCTATTCCAAGTGGACTTCCTTAGAAGGAGCGCAGGGATTTTCTCAATGCTGCTAAGCTGAAACAGTTCACTCTCAGTTTAGTGCACACCTCAAAACAGTCCAACGTATTAGTCCTGCTCTTCATATATTTGTATCCAAAACCGTAGTCATAGTATGTTATCCTGACATTTACAAAGTTCTTATTCTTCAAGAGTATGTTGTTATTCTGGATACGTGGCTGAAATCTTACGTGATCTCCTTCTGGAGTCCATTTAAAGGAGCCTTGTTGCAATGCGGAGAAAAATTCAGCAAGCAAAAAGTTCAGCAAGCAGAAGCTAGTCGCGTAACTAAAGCTTTTCGATGCCTTCTTCAGTGCTCCGTATTTGCCATTATCCTTGGGCTAGTCACAGCTTTTCAGAGCTCTCTCAGCCCCACCCACCTCACAGGGTGTTTGTTGTGAGGGGGGAAGGGAAAGGAGATTGTCAGCCCCTTTGAGTCTCCTGCAGGAGAGAAAGGGGGGATATAAATCCAAAACTCCTCCTCCTCCTCCTCCTCCTCCTTCTTCTTCTCCTCCTCCTCCTCCTCCTCCTCCTCCTTCTTCTTCTTCTGCTTGCAACCAGAAGGTGAACAGGATCTACTTGAATAAATGTCAGTTTTACTGCTTTTAGTAGTATTTATCTACTGCACTCAATATCACACTTCCAGGACTAGACAAACTCTGCTATATTAACCAAATATCCAGATAATTTAAAAAGGCACACTGCCTCTGACACTGGGAAGAGTAGATATCCATTGTGACTCGTAGCCACTGACAGTTCCACCTTCCATTAATTTGTTCACTTCCCTTCTAAAGCCTTCCAATGGCCATCACCAGTGGCCATCACCACATACTTTGGCAGCAAGTTCCACAGTTTAACAATGTTTTATGTGAAGAACCTTGTGTGTGTCCAGAATCTCCCGTCCTTCCGTGTCCATCTTTTTGCTTCTTATGAGCAGAGGTTATGTGCCTGTCCTCAAAGAGAAACAGCATCAATAGAGCAGATGTCAGAGGCGCAGCTAGGGAAAATGGAGCTTGGGGCAAAATCTGAGTTTTGCGGGGGGGCCCATGGGCAGTCACCCTCCCCCACCATGACCAAAGGACACCCTCCCCCCACTACAACTAAAGAACATCTCAAAAGTCATCTCAAAGCCACCATCACTTTACAGAACACTAGCGGGGCCCGGCCACGTGTTGCTGTGGCAATTGTCCTTCTCATCACAGTCCGCAACCCACACAGATGTCCATGCAGGTCCAATGATCCCCAGCATTGCCTTTTGGGGTGGTCAAATGGAATCCCTCTTTCCCTTTTCAATGCACATTGTTATATGGTGCTGTCTTGTTTTTTTAGTATAAGGTAACCCTTCCCATTCCACAAAGGAACTGTTCAGAGTGTGAATCCCGCTGTCCATGAGGCTGGTTGACACACACAGTCCTGGCTTGGGTAAGGCAGAACTGGGGCAAGGAGGCTATCCCAGTCAGGCAGCAGAGGCAGGGTGCTGAGGCGCTCAGATCGAAGCTAGCTTCTTGGGTTCATAAAGGGTCACGTGCAAAAGAAGCGGAGGCAGTAGTGTTGGTTCGCCCCCACCCCGTGCATAATTTTATAGACCTCAATCATATCCCCCCTCAGACGTCTCCTCTCCAAACTAAAGAGTCCGAATGATGCAGCCTCTCCTCATAAGGAAGGTGCTCCAGTCCCTCAACACTGCCATCCAGCTAGTTAGATTAGAATAGAGAACCTGTCTCTCTGCTTTCCCATCTAGAATGGAGCTCTTATTAGTTTGAAACTATGAATGAGCTCCGAGCCTCTTTTGTTCTCAGCACAAACACTCCCTCTGTGCACTTTCCTGCAATGAAAAAGGTATCTCTTACCAGAGAGAACTAACAACACAGGATACGCAAATAGTTGTGAGAGAGCATTGCGGTGCCCTAAAGAGTTGGGGGTGGGGGGGGAGACATAAGGTTGGCAACTGCCAAGAGGAAACAGCGTGGTGTAGTGGTTAAGAGCAGGTGGATTCTAATCTGGAAAACCGGGTTTGATTCCCCACTCCTCCACCTGAGTGGCAGAGGCTTATTTAGTGAACCAGATGTGTTTCCGCACTCCTGTCTTCCTGCTGGGTGACCTTGGGCTAGTCACAGTTCTTCAGAACTCTCTCAGGCCCACCTACCTTACAAGGTGCCTGTTGGGGGGAGAGGAAGGGAAAGGAGCTTGTAGGCCACCTTGGGTCTCCTTACAGGAGAGAAAGGTGGAGTATAAATCAACAACAACAACAACAACCTTTATTTGGCATTTTAAAATAGGTTCTAGAACGTTGCCAGACATTTTTGAAATACAAATCAAGAGTACATTCAAAGCGCAGACAGGAAGACTATATAGCAGTATACATTGCTTAGAAAGTTCTGTCACTTGTAAAAGAAATGTTGCTACTTTTTCCAAGCGCATGACATCTGTGTTGTTTAACAGAAGCTCCACAACAGAACAGTCAGAGTCACTTTCGGATTTGTCTAGGGCCAGCCTGGGAGAGAAATTCCTGATGCCCACATATCTCGGACAGTCAAGAATAATGTGAGCAAGAGTCTCCACTTGATTTTTACAGTGCGGACAAACCCGATCCTGGAGAGGGATGGATAAGTAGCGACCCTTTGAAATGGCCGATGGGAAGGTATTGGATCTGGCCCTTGTGATAATCCATCTCTGTTGGGGTTCAGTTAATAATTCAAGATATTTGGCTATGTGCCCCTGTTCCGGTATTATAAATCCAAACTCTTCTTCTAATGTTGTGTCTCTTTCACAGAGGCTAAATGGCATATTATGCACCAAGTGATGTTCTTTACCTCCATGCATCAGTTGGCCATAACAACTCATGACGCCTCTTCTAAAGGGCCAGGGCATTTTTCTCCAGGACTATCTACTCAAGAGGAAAAGTATAGAGGCAGCCCAGCCACGCTCTTGAGCCTGTGTGCCTGAGTGTGCACGCGCATGACCGCTATGTCCCTCATGGAGTCAATCCATCTCATGCTGGGCCAGAGGCATATCTAGAGGAAAGAACAGAAACCGTAGGAAAGTCCAAAAGCAGTTTATTCCAGGTAATACAAAGAGTAACAATGTAAAGCAGGATCTGAGCTAGAGAGCTCAGATCCAGGACTTATATCCTTTAACCCCCCCCCCCCATTTTGCCCCACACCAAATGTCTACTACAGTTTCTACTACAATTACACTACAGAGCTTCAAAGGACCTGGGAACCTTTCACACCTCTTTGAAGGTGGGTTGGCGCCAGGAGATTGCCAGGAAGGGAAGAGGGAAACAGGGAAACATTTGCAATTCACACACAGCAAGACATCAAGGCACTGACAGGCATGGTCCTGACACTTGTAGGCCACCTTGGATCTCCTTACAGGAGAGAAAGGTGGGGTATAAATCAAGAGGAAAAGTATAGAGGCAGCCCAGCCACGCTCTTGAGCCAGTGTGCATGAGTGTGCGCGCATGACCGCTACATCCCTCACGGAGTCAATCCATCTCATGTTGGGCCAGAGGCATATCTAGGGGAAATGTAGCCCAGTGCAAAATCTGAGTTTTCTGCCCTCCCCCACCACGACCAAACAACTTTTTTTGCACCAGGTCATCTCAAAGTCACCATCACATTGTAGAACATGCCCCAACTCACAAATCTGAGGGGGGAAGGAGGAGAGGTGTGTGTGTGTGGGGGGGGCGATTTTCCACCCTCCACTTGACTAAATGGCCCTGTGCTGGGCCTTTGGCTTTCCTGCTGCCTTCAACCTTTCCTAGCATGATTATCTTTTCCAGGGACTCTTGTCTCATTATGCAACACTCTGGCCCCTTCCACATGGGCGGAATATGGCGCCCTGGGGACGGCAAAAACGCCGTCTCCAGGGAGCCATTCGCACAGGGGGCGCAGCCGCGCCGCCCTCGCGCTGCCCAACCGGCGCGAAGCCAGTGTTTCCAAACCTCGCTCAGCAAGCGAGGTTTACTGGAAACGCCGGCTTGGAGCCGCTGCCATGCGAACGGCAGCGGCTTCCAGGCGCCTTCCCCCCCACCGGGCGACTCACCAGTCCTGCGGCCCTCCGGCGCGTCGCCGAGGCCTGGGGACACGCCCCCTTTGCCCTGCGACCCTGGAGCGGCCGCGCAGGGCAGGGGGCCTCGGCAACGTGCCGAAGGGCCGCAGGACTGGTGAGTCACTCTGACGACGGCGCAGCTCTGCGCTGTCGTCTCGGCTGTTTCTGGGACCGTCCATGCGGACGGTCCCAGAGGGGTCGGGTCGGCGTGGATTACGCCGACCCGAACCCTTCCGCCCCCATGCGGAAACGGCCTCTGTTAATTCAAGAGAAAGCTACACTGGAGAAACATTTTTGTCTGGTGTTATGCTCTCGGTGTCTCCAAGTAAACCACATCCGCTTGAGCAGGTGACTTGGCAGGCTGGATGAAGGGGATGAAGCCGCTCAGAAACGACAATTTCAGGCAACTCCCTGTAACGGCATTTTGAAAAGGCATCTCCGAAAAGCAAAAATTGGGACAGTGATTTACATGGGGTGGATTCTAGAAAACAGGGACAGTTGGCGCCTGTGACATTCTGGCCTATGCCCAAAATCATGACTTAGTCATCAGGTGGGTGAGCCAACACTTTCGGATCCACCTCTCTGTTCTCTCTGAGCCGTTTGTGACACACTGATGACGGAGGCTTCCTGTGCAGCCAAGAATGCAAACAAAGAAGGACAAGTAGAGCCTTTAAATTCCCCTCCTTTATTCTGCCCTGCCTTTGCTGTGGGGGAGGGGCCCTGGCTCAGTGGCAGAGCAGAGGGTCTCTGGTTCGATCCCAAGCATCTCTAGTTAAAAGAATTGCTTGAAGATCTCTGTATGCTGACACCCAGAGAGATTTTCCGAACCTTAAAAAGTAGACTTCTAGAACAGGAATATCATATCTTGTTGGGGCAAGCAAATAAATCATGCTCACCCCTCTCTGTCGGAATAAAACCGGAACAGGGGCACATAGCCAAATATTTTGAATTATTAACTGAACCCAACAGAGATGGATTATCACAATGGCCAGATCCAATACCTTCCCATCGGCCATTACAAAGGGTCGTTACTTATCCATCCCTCTACAGGATCGGGTTTGTCCGCACTGTAAAAATCAAGTGGAGACTCTTGCTCACATTATTCTTGACTGTCCGAGATATGTGGGCATTAGGAATTTCTCTCCCAGGCTGGCCCTAGACAAATCTGAAAGTGACTCTGACTGTTCTGTTGTGGAGCTTCTGTTAAACAACACAGATGTCGTGCTCTTGGGAAAAGTAGCAACATTTCTTTTACAAGTGACAGAACTTTCTAAGTAATGTATACTGCTATATAGTCTTCCTGTCTGCGCTTTGAATGTACTCTTGATTTGTATCTCAAAAATGTCTGGCAATGCTCTAGAACCTATTTTTAAATGCCAAATAAAGGTGGTGGTTGTTGTTAGTTAAAAGAACATCAGGAGGGTGATGTGAAGACCTTCACCTGTGACTCTGGAGAGCCACTGCCAGTCTGAATAGACAGGAGCTTCATGTGTGTTCGTGCGCTTGGCTTTTGCCCCGGTGAGGGTGGTGTGGCACAGAGCCATCGTGAGGGGGAACTGCACCCGGGACATGCTTGTGCCCGGCACCCCTGCCATGCCCCCAGAACGCCATGCCCCCGGAACACCTCTGCCATGTCATGCCATACCCCCGCACTGGCGTGCCCCCGGAGCATCACACATTCCCCCGCCCAGTGGTGGGATTCAGCAGGTTCGTACCACTTTGGCAGAACCGGCTGTTAAAATGGTGTCTGTAAACAACCAGCTGTTAAATTATTTTAATCCCACCACTGTCCCCGTGTAAGGAACCAGTAAAAGTCCAGGCCAAAAGTAACTTTCGAGTTCTTTATTGATCTGGCAATCTAATCACACGCAATGCGGGAACTGGCCTCCCAGTGCTCGTACAGCCGCTTTTACGGGCTTCCCCCCTCCCCAGTTCCTGCCAAAGTTAGACAAACACCTGTAGTTCCCATTCGAAAACTACATAGAAACAGTTTCACACAGACAGGCAAGAGAAACAGAAGATACAGAAACTAAAAACTGCAGATACTAACAACACTCCCCAATCTGGACGTCGCGCCAACCTTGTCAGTGGAAAACCTTCCAAGGCTAAGCAGCAACCTTACACTCCGCCCCCTTGGCTCTACGCCACTGGTATGGCATAAAGAAGCCCCCTATCTTATCTGGTGCTCTGAAGCGAGGGAGAGCTGTGTTTTCTGGGCTGAAGCCTACAGCTGGGTTTCAGCCTCCTTTCGAGGACTTGCAACTGGGCTGTGGCTGTTCCCCTTTCCAGATTCAAATGGGTGTCCAGTACAGCTTGCTAAAGTCAAGACCCACATGGGGGCCCAACTCCGGATTTAGAAATTCCTGGAGATATGGAGGAGGAGCCTAAGGAAGGCAGCCATTGTCTCCAGGAGGGTTGATCTCTGTAGTCTGGAAGAGATCCTAGCATAAGGTGACCAGATGGTCACCTTTCTGAACTGGGACGTGGGGTAGGCGGCCGCGCACGCATGCGCACGCAGCCACAGGAGCGCACGGCCTTCTGGGGCTTGCCGTTTCCCGCCCTGTCACAGGGTGGGAAACGGCAAGCCCCAGAAGGCCGTGTGCTCCTGCGGCCACGTGCGGCTGCCGCACTGCCTTGCGCCCCAGAAGGCAGTGCAGCAGCCTCCCAAATATCGGGACAATTTCAATAACCCGCGGGACGTGGGACAAATAGTTTGAAGGTGGGACTGTCCCGCCCAAAGCGGGATGTCTGGTCAGCCTGTCCTGGCACCACCTGGAGGCTGGCAACGCTAGGCCCTCATGTGGCCCTTATGTAATAGGCCAGATCTCTGACTGCAGCAGGAGAATTCCTGTCCTGCAGCCCCAGACCCCCTACTGGTTTGAGGCCTCTCTCCCCTGCCCCATTCAGTCAGCTGGCAGGGGGGGCTCAGCAACAGCAAACTGGGGCCCGGGCCTCTGTGGCCAGCGACACATCAACATCACGTTCTGACACACAACAAAAGTGACATCATCCCATTGCCAACCACATGGGGACACTCTGGACTTCAGAGGAGCAGCAGTGGCGTAGGAGGTTAAGAGCTCGTGTATCTAATCTGGAGGAACCGGGTTTGATTCCCAGCTCTGCCGCCTGAGCTGTGGAGGCTTATCTGGGGAATTCAGATTAGCCTGTACACTCCCACACATGCCAGCTGGGTGACCTTGGGCTAGTCACAGCTTCTTGGAGCTCTCTCAGCCCCACCCACCTCACAGGGTGTTTGTTGGGAGGGGGGAAGGGCAAGGAGATTGTCAGCCCCTTTGAGTCTCCTGCAGGAGAGAAAGGGGGGATATAAATCCAAACTCCTCCTCTTCTTCTTCAAAAACTTTTAGCATTCAGGCAAAATCTATGATTAAAAAAGCTTCTACCATAGAGTTTTCCCCTGGAGTGTCCCCATATCACTGGTGTCATGGGCACGTCACTATCAGTGCATGTCAGAAGTGGCATTGATGCATCACCAATGAAAAAGACTGAGGCTTCAGTTTGGTGCCAGTAAGTTCCCTCCAGCCCTTGTCAGTTGCCAGGAGGTACCTGGCCACCGTCTCCCCTTAACTGCTGCCTCTCAGTACAAAGGTGGGGGAGGTGAATGCGGGGCAACAGACAGGCCTCCAACCTGCCGTGAGGGCACTTTGGTGCGCATTGTGGCATTGTGTGAGATCTGTTAGTGTGTCCCCGCCCCACTTCGCCTTCCACTTACCCATTCAACTGTTTTTAAAGACTCCTGGGCCCTGTCCACAGGGCGCGTTTGTGTGAAAGAGAAGAAGAAGAGTTTGGATTTATATCCCCCCTTTCTCTCCTGTCGGAGACTCAAGGGGGCTTACAATCTCCTTGCCCTTCCACCCTCACAACAAACACCCTGTGAGGCAGGTGGGGCTGAGAGAGCTCCGAGAAGCTGTGACCAGCCCAAGGTCCCCCAGCTGGCGTGTGTGGGAGTGCCCAGGCTAATCTGAATTCCCCAGAGAAGCCTCCACAGCTCAGGTGGCAGAGCGGGGAATCAAACCCGGTTCCTCCAGATTAGATACACACGCTCTTAACCTCCTATGCCAGAGGCAACACATGCTCACTTTACAAATGAAACCAGGGACTCATACCTGGATAAATGTGGGGTGTAACTCACATACTCTTACCTGTGTTGAATGTAACAGGAGAATTACTCAACAGGCAGATATCAAGAAAAATCAAATGTACACTGCATATCAACTATGCCTGCATTCAGTGCAACTTATGAACAGAGGTTTTGTCATTAAGCTGCTGCTGCTTATCATTTTGAACACGCACGAAACTGCTTGACACTCGATCCATCAAGCATCAGTATTGTCTACTCAGAATGGCAGCCACTTTCCAGGGTCTCAGACAGAGGTAGGATTTTCACATCACCTGCTATCTGGTCCTTTTAACTAGAGATATCGGGGACTGAACTTGGGTTCTTATGCGGGCCAAGAGGAGGCTCTTCTGCAGAGCCATGGCCCCAGTGGCGTAGCCACCAGGGGACGAGGGGGTGTGCGATGCACCGGGGGCACGCCTGAAGGGGGCGCCAAAACCTCAAAAATGCATTTAAAAATATTTTAGTGTTTTTTACTTTGTCGGCCTGCAGGGGGCGCAATTTTAGACTAGCGGCACCAAAATTTCAGGGTATCATCAGGTGACACCCCTGATGATATCAGCCAGGTTTGGTAAAGTTTAGTTCAGGGGGTCCAAAGTTATGGACCCCCAAAAGGGGTGCCCCCATTCCCCATTGTTTCCAATGGGAGCTAATAGAAGATGAGGCTTTGAGGATCCATAACTTTGGTCCATAATCTTCAGAGTCCATAATCTTCAGAGGCGTATCACAGAGAGGAGTCTGTAATAAGAGAAGTCTGGAAACAGTGTATAACAGACTTCTCTCTGTGATACACCTCTGAAGATGCCAGCTGCAGATGCAGGTGAAACATTAGGAACAAGATCTACCAGACCACGGTCACGCAGCCTGGAAAACACACAATCTACATTGAAAGTGATGCTGTTTGTGGGTTGGGTGGGGAATCTACCCTGAAACAGCATCATTTTCAATGTTGTTTAAACTAGGGAGCCCAGATTCTCCCTTTAAAGTGGATTTAAAAGGAGAATCTGGGCTCTCTAGTCTAAACAACATTAAAAGTGATGCTGTTTAGGGTGGATTCCTCCACCACCACCACCCCCAAACAGCATCACTTTCGATGTTGTTTCAACTAGGGAGCCCAGATTTGTGAGTTGGAGCATGTGTTCAGATTTGTGAGTTGGGGCATGTTCTATAATATGATTGTGACTTTGGTCATAGTGGGGGGCCGCCTTTGGTTGTGGGGAGGCCGTCCACACTGGGCCCCCCCCCCGCAGAACTCAGATTTTGCACCGGGCTCCATTTCCCCTAGCTACACCTCTGCATGGCCCTGTCCTCATTTGGGGGAGTGGGGAGCACCGGACTGCTAGCCAACATTGCAGCCCAGCACTCCCACCAAACTGTGGAGTAGCATTGGGGCTGGAATGGAAGCCGCCAGGGGCGGGATATAGCCTTCAGCCAGATTTTATCTCTGCTCTAAAGAGAGAGGCCAGCCAAGAAAAGGGAAAGAAGCCATCAGCCGTGCTGGGCTGGAAGAAAAACACAACAACCCAGAAACAGCCCACATAATACCTTTTATTAAGACCAACTGCACAGCCCATAATCATGTGCATGCATTCAAGTTCATTTTGTTCAGTCCCATCAGCAAAACTCATGTGCTCGCTGCCCTCTACTGGACAGGATTGGGATGGCTCTTCTGGTGTTTACGGTATTTCCCCTGCTCATGCTTTTGAACTTGGGCTAGAGCAGTGGTGGCGAACCTTTGGCACTCCAGATGTTATGGACTACAATTCCCATCAGCCCCAATTGACCATGCTGTCTGGGGCTGATGGGAATTGTAGTCCATAACATCTGGAGTGCCAAAGGTTCACCACCACGGTGCTAGAGCTTTTTGCCAGTGGTGTCACCCCAGAAAGCTTGTCCAAGGCTATTTGTTCATGCAGAGCCAGCCAGAAAGCTCCTCACAGGCCACTCGATCTTGCTAGTAGTCGAGAGTAACCAACTTCTGCTTGTGTCGCTTCACTCTTGCCCAGACGTCCTTGGCTCCGCGGCAGCCCTAGTGCCATGGAATCCCAAGTATGCTGCAGTGCCAGGAAGAAGGAAATATAAAGGATTCAGTGATGTACTCATATTGTACTGATACATACCCTCACGATACTGTATGGATTCCAAACCATTTGTAAATAATATAAGACCAGAGAATCTATGGCCAGTAAAATACTATTTGTGGGGGGGGGGGGAGCCTTCACATAGGTGGCAGCGCCAAATCAATGCAGCGTCTCTCGCTCCCCCCCCCCCCGCCAAACAGTGTTTTTAAACCTCGCTCCCTGAGCAAGGTTTGGGGGAAACACCGGCTTCCATCCAGTGCCGAACAAATGGCACCAGGTGGAAGCTGGCGTATTTCCCGTGCTGCTCCTGGACGCCTTCTACCTCCTGTTACCTTCCATCACTCTGTGGAGGCCAGGTGACTTGCCTCCTGGCCTCTGCCCCCAGAGGCGTCACTCTGGGAGCAGCAGTGGCGTAGGAGGTTCAGAGCTCGTGTATCTAATCTGGAGGAACCGGGTTTGATTCCCAGCTCTGCTGCCTGAGCTGTGGAGGCTTATCTGGGGAATTCAGATTAGCCTGTGCACTCCCACACATGCCAGCTGGGTGACCTTGGGCTAGTCACAGCTCCTCTGAGCTCTCTCAGCCCCACCCACCTCACAGGGTGTTTGTTGTGAGGGGGGAAGGGCAAGGAGCTTGTAAGACCCTTTGAGTCTCCTGCAGGAGAGAAAGGGGGGATATAAATCCAAACTCTTCTCCTCATGCGCAAAATACACCAGCCTGGATCCAGCTGTGGGTCAGTCCCCTGGTCCACTGTCAGAATGGCCCCAGTTCTGACAAAGGGGGAGGGGGAGGGATGCTACTCTTCCTTTCCTGCCAGAAGGTCGGGTGGGGGACCCTGTTTAGCCTAACCCCTTATCTGTGTGAGCTGCCTGTTTGTCCTTTTGCTTTGATCCTGTGGGAATGGGAATGGCACCTTTGCCAAGGGGTGGGGTGGGGGTAAAAAAGTTTTGGGAAAACATTTTGAAATATGTAGAACAGTTAGTAAAAGTAAAAATTGATGTAAACAATGATTTATTAATAGTGGGAATAATGGGAATAGTGGGAATAATAGATGATAGTGGGAATAATAGATGATATAAGAGTAAATAGAACTTTGGAACCAATGTATAAAATAATGATCAGAGCAGCACATGCTGTGTTAGCGTTGGGCTGGAAAGATAACAAGAAATGGACAGTCTCAAAATGGTTAGAATATACTTGGGAACAAATACAGCTAGAAATTTTTTGAGAGACTGGCAAAAAATACATTATGGCAAGAGAAATTAGAAGATATTATGAAATTATGGACGTTGTATGAGAAATGGATGGAAGAAGCCGGATTTAATGAAGAACTATGGTACAAGGGAATAAGAAGAATGAACCTTCTGCTGCTTGCTTGAATAACCAATGAAAAGAAGGGGGGAGGGGGGAGAAAAAGGAAAAATGTATAGTTTGAATAAACATATTAAATGTAACAAATATAACAGTATACAATAAAAACTATAAAAATTAAAAATAAATAAACTCCACTTGTGTCCGGCAGAATCCTCAGTCCCTGCTCTTGATTTCAGTTTTCCCAATAAAGAGTATAGCTAACCGTCTACAGATTCTTTATTTTGGACTGAGTCTGACATCTACAACCTCATAGCAAAATTATCAGTGACTCTGGTCATTACTGGGGATGCGGGAGGGGGCTTTCTTGGTATCATATTTAGAAGGGGGTATAACAAAGAAGGGGGGGGGGTCACCATATCCAAAGGTAATTTTGTTTTCAGACTATCTGAAGAAGATGTTTCCCCAGTTCTGTGACCATATCACTTCAAACAATATATTGTCGAAGGCTTTCACAGCTGGAATCACTGGGGTGCTGTGTGGTTTCCGGGCTGTATGGCCGTGTTCTAGCAGCATTCTCTCCTGACGTTTCGCCTGCATCTATGGCTGGCATCTTCAGATCTTCTGAAGATGCCAGCCACAGATGCAGGTGAAACGTCAGGAGAGAATGCTGCTAGAACACGGCCATACAGCCCGGAAACCACACAGCACCCCACTTCAAACAATATTTTCTATATGACTACCAAAAGAACGATTGCATTTGTGCAGTGGACTTGTTCATTGGTGCTTCCTCTTAAACACATATGAGCATTAATTGCTCAGTTTACTGTGCTCCCTTCCCTTTGCTTTCTATTACTTTCAATCCTCAGTTACTCTCGCTGTGTTTGTTGTATTTTTATGGCTTTGATGTTTCGGAGGGTTATTATGTTTGTGGCCAAACTCCAGTAGCGGCTTTTGTCTTGTGTTTTTTTCCCCCCACACTGAAGTCTGATGGAAATACAGCAAGAGCGTGGCACATCATGAAGGGTGGAGAATTGCAACCCCTAGGAAGTCACAAGAAAAACCTTGTGTTGATTTGGCCAAGTGTATTCACTGTCAGGCCGAAAATAATGAAAAACCAACCAAAGTCTCAAATGGAAGAAAAGAAACCTTGAAAGCAATAAAGATTAAGAATGATGCTGGCACAAGATGACTGAGACAAGCAGTGGCTGCTGTGCTGCTCTTGCCCAGAATACTTTTATCCTGCTTTTCCTGCAGGGAGCTTTGGGCAGTCTATGCAACTCTGCCTTCTCCCACCTTATCCTCACATCAACCCTGGAAGGTAGGATAGGTTAAGAGAGTCTGGATGGCCAATGTCACCCAGTTAGCTTTACATCAAGGTAAGATTTGAACCAAGGCCTCCTGGATCTTATTTTATTTGTTTGTTTGTTTGTTTTTTTTATTAGTTTTATATACCGTCCTCCTCTGAAGGGCTCTGTATAATGGGCACAACATATAAATCGATGCACAACATATAAATCGAAGTAGAGCACAGTTTAAAACATAACAAATACCACTATAATAACATATATATGGTTCTAAAGGATTAAATAGTTAAAACCTCTACTTAAACACAGCGTTACAGTATATAATGCCTCATGTCCGGCAGCTAAAACCCTCCCGAGAGGGGCGTGGTAGGTCCCTCAGATGTTATGAGAACCATCAGAGAGGGGAGATCCAGAGGTGGGATCCAGCAGGTTCTCACAGGTTCCCGAGAGTAGGTTACTCATTATTTGTGTCTGCCGAGAGGGGTTTACTAATGGGTGATTTTGCCACGTGATTTTTGCCTGAGTTACGCCCCTCCTCTCAGCAGTAGCGCGCAGAACTTGAAGCAGTCTAGCAGGAGGTGCACCGGCGTGCATGGCAGCCTGCGCCTGCGTGCATTCGTTTCCTGCCCAAGGACCGGCGCAGCGGCTGTGTCCTTGCCACAGCCCTGCCCAGGAATGCCCCACCCCAGAATGCCCGGCCACGCCCCCTTCGTGCCCCGCCCAGCCCCATTGGCGCTACGCCACAATTTGAATCCAACCACCATGGGAACCTGTTACTAAACTTTTTGGATCCCACCACTGGGGAGATCCCCAAAAGGGGAGGTTGCACTGCATCAGCGGCCAGTCTCTCCAAAAGCCCGGTGGAACAGTCTTACAGGCCCTTAAGCTGCTACATCATACTAGTAAATAACCGTTGCTAAGCACAGTAATATACATTGCAGGCAAACACTACAGAAGGCCACTATGCACTCAGAAGCAGGTGGATCTGCCCAGAATCGTTCTTTGGGAATAGAGAGATATGAAGAATAGGCTCTCCTGGGCCTCCAAAGGAGTGTTGTCAGCCCTCTCCTCCTGGCTACTAGTAGCATTGACAGCTCTGGGTTCAGGAACTCCTGGAAGTTTAGGGATGGAGCCTGAGGAACGCAGGACCTCAGTGGGTTACAATGTCACAGAGTTCGCCCCAGAGGTGGGATCCAGCAGATTCTCACAGGTTCCCGAGAGTAGGTTACTAATGATTTGTGTGTGCCGAGAGGGGGTTACTAATGGGTGATTTTGCCACGTGATTTTTGCCTGAGTTACGCCCCTCCTCCTCAGCAAGCAGCAGCTGCATGCAGAATCTCTAGGAAGCCAGTCTAGCAGGAGGCTCATACTTACATGGTGTGGCAGCCTGCACTCCAAGGCGTGCATTCAAGCTTTCTCTCACCTCCAAGCGGACTGGCATGCAGCGGCTGCGTCCTTGCCACAGCCCTGCCCCAGAATGCCCGGCCATGCCCCCATCGTGCCCCGCCCAGCCCCATTGGCGCTACGTCACAGTTTGAATCCCACCACCATGGGAACCTGTTACTAAACTTTTTGGATCCCACCACTGGTTCACCCTCCAAAGCATCCATTTTCTCCAGGGGAACTGATGGAGATCAGCTATATTGTAGGGCATATTCTTAACCTGTGGGTCGTGACCCCTTTGGGGGTCGAACGACCCTTTCACAGGGGTCGCCTAAGACTCTCTGCATCAGTGTTCTCCATCTGTAAAATGGATAAATGTTAGGGTTGGGGGGGTCACCACAACATGAGGAACTGTATTAAAGGATCGCGGCATTAGGAAGGTTGAGAACCACTGTTCTAGGTGATTTCCAGTTTCCATCTAAAGCTTGGAATCCCTATAACTGAGGGTGTCTCCATCTTTGTACAAATTGCTGGCAAATCTTTCTGGTGTCATATTTATTTATTTATTTTGAGATTTATTATTCGCCACTCCCGTGTCTAGCTCGAGGCGATGTACAACAGAACTGCTTAATATAAAAACTGTTTCAACATAAAGTCCTGCCATAATGTATAAACAGAATTTTGCTACCCATTTAGTAATATTCTCCTCCTTATCTTGTAATAGTTTTTCACAACAAACTTTATCAGAACAATATGTCATTTTGTGTAGTAGATGTGACAGGCATTTTTTCCTTGCCTCCTCATAAAGGGCACATTTTAATAACATATGCTCTATAGTATCTACAGAATTCAGAGAGCAAGGACATAACCTTGCAGCATAAGGTATCTTTTGATATTTCCCCTACATTTTAAAGACAGTATGAGAAGGTAAATGTGCACTTCTTGCAAGAGTAAAAGCTCTTCTTAGATCTTTGTTATCCAGGTTAGTTAAGGAAGGAGCAGGGGCAGTGATATATTTCTGTGTAGAGTAGAGCGGAAAATCTGAATATCTTGCCAGATCAGACTGTCGTGAAACATCTTTGATTCTTTGGGTAAATTCTGACTTCTTTTAAAATGTGATTCTCCCAATTTGTGATCATATGGATGTTATATGGAAGGCCATATTTATTAAGCGCATCTCCATCCATATCTTGAGCTCCACCTAGATTTGCCTCATAAGAATCTTCTCAGCTTGAAAAAAGAAGACCAGAGGCCGCTGAAATCAGTGTGTAACTTTATCCATTCATATGCCGTTATTATTATCTTATCTTTCAGTCTCATTACTCCTGTTTCAAGCCTAGTAAAAGTATTTGGGACTCCTGGAGGAAGTTGAAGGATTGCTCTTAAAAATTTGGACTGTAGCCTTTCTAGCTGTATCATACTCAATTGTGCAATTCCCAAGTGGACACCATATAGAAGTTGTGTCAATATTTTGGCTCGATATAATTTTAGTGCTGCTGGTACATAGAAACCCCCTTTAGTACGGAAGAACTTCAACACTGCATATATTGTCTTTTCCACACGTTCAGTTATCATGTTACAGTGAGTAACATGGCTCCCTGAATCTTGAACCATGACACCTAGATACTTAAATTTGTCAACTTGTTCTAGTCTGTTTCCGTTTATTGACCATGATCTTTTGGGAGGGCACTTTCCACATGCCATCACTTTTGTTTTATTTATGTTAATGGGCAGATCTTCTTTTTCACAGCAAGTTGAGAATGCAGCTAATGCCCTCCGCATCCCAACCAGAGTTCTTGATAATAGCACAGCATCATCTGCGTATAATAAAATCAGGAGGGATCGTGTATTTAATTTAGGTGGATGTGAGTCTATAGTTTTCATATGTGCTCTTACAGCATTTATATAGAAATTAAATAAAGCTGGAGATAATATACACCCCGGTCTGACTCCTCTATAGGTCCATATTTGTTCAGGCAACAGTTTGAGCCACTCCACCACAGCCTCCAAGCACTCGTCCAGTTGTCCAGGGATGGAAGACAGGTGGCCATCCATCAGCAGAAATAGCTGGGTGTCATCGGCATACTGATGGCAACCCAACCCAAACCGCGGACCAGCTGAGCAAGGGACTGCATATAGATGTTAAATAACAAGGAGAGGGAACCGCCCCCTGAGAGACTCCACAAGGGGGATCTGAGAGGGGGGTGCAATGCCCTGGGTGGAGCCGAGGTGGAGGTGTGGCCAGGGCATGGTGGGGATATGGCATGGCGTTCTGAGGCAGGGACGCAGGGCGCACACGTGCCCCAGGCGCAGTTTTCCCTCACTCTGCCTTTGCTGAGAGGACAGCTCTCCTCCCACTACAACCTGCATTGCTTGACCCTGGAGGGACAGGTCCAGCCATTTCAAGGCTGTATCTCGTACCTCGTACCCCCATGGATGCAAGGAGGTGTGACAAGATGTCAAAGTCTCTCTCTCTCTCTTTCTCGTGGCTCTGGTAGCTGCATCGTTGATCCATCCCAGTTTCACACTGTTGACTTTGACATCTTGTCAAACCTCCTTGCATCCATGGGGGTACGAGATACAGTGTCAAACGCTGCTGAAAGATCAAGCAACAGCAGCAGCACTGACCCACCTCAATCAAGCTGTCTCCGGAGGTCATCTGTGAGGGCGACAAACACTGTCTCTGTCCCATGGCCGGGCCGGAAGCCAGACTGCGATGGAAAAACAGCCTTTGGAGCTAAGGTGCCCCAAGGTTGCCAGCAGATAACAAGAGAAAGTCACCTGGCTTCCTACCTCATGAGATAACAAATGTAATATTGTTCCTATGGGACAGGAGGGCCAGGGAAAGCTGAGTTGTCTACAAGCCTGTGAAGCCATAAAGTAAAGATCAAGGAAAGAATGCACAGATGGCAGAGGCTGGTTACATACATCTTAATAGCAGCAGCAATTCGTTATTTTAAGTAGTTACACAGTTCTAGGAATGCATCTCAATCACCAGATAGCATTCCACTGACAGTTGGGTAGTTTTCAACAAATATTGGAAGCCTCTGATTTTACACCTTTTTTTCCGGCAAAGATTTTGGACCAGAAAATGACTCCAGCTGCAAGGAACAATGATTTCCAGTATCTCCAAAAACTTGAAATCAGTAGCCAGATCTTAAGATTCCATGCTTCAGAGCCCATTCACTTCAATGGATTCAGAAGGCTGTCAGCCTGTTTAGAAGTGAATTGCAGAGATTTTTATTGTTTCCTGTCAGACAAACAGAAGGTTAAATGGGACCCCAAGATAATAAAAACTGGGGCAGGTGATACTGAAACTGTAATGCACATCTTTTTCTACTGTCCTTTTTCAATGATCCGCGAGAAGTGTATAAACCCCATTTCAATCTGTGGAGTTAAATTTCCTGAAATTTTAAAGCAATCTTATTTATTAAATACCTCTGGTCCAACTATATGTGAAGACGTACCTAGCAGCAGTGGCGTAGGAGGTTAAGAGCTCGTGTATCTAATCTGGAGGAACCGGGTTTGATTCCCCGCTCTGCCGCCTGAGCTGTGGAGGCTTATCTGGGGAATTCAGATTAGCCTGTGCACTCCCACACATGCCAGCTGGGTGACCTTGGGCTAGTCACAGCTCTTTGGAGCTCTCTCAGCCCCACCTACCTCACAGGGTGTTTGTTGTGAGGGGGGAAGGGCAAGGAGATTGTCAGCCCCTTTGAGTCTCCTGCAGGAGAGAAAGGGGGGGTATAAATCCAAACTCTTCTTCTTCTTCTACCTTCTTGCAAGCAGTGATAAAGAGCTCCATTATAGTGTTAATCTGTAGGACTTTGTACTAGTTCCCACATTTTTAAGTGATCCCAGGACGGATTTGATGGGTTTATTTCCTTTTTTTCCTTTTAATAATATAGCATTTTGTAGTTTTATAATTTAAGTTTAAATGATGAACTCTTATTTTTTTGTGATCAACGCGCCAATATGGATGCCAATAAAGGCCATGGAATGAATGATAATAAACACTAGGGGGTTGAGAGGACCATTTTGAACCAGAGCGGTGCGGCCGTTAATGCTCGTCAAAGGCTTGGAGCTGCCAATCAATGGACGCAAAATGGTCGTCCCAGAGTCCAGCCGAACCAAAGGGAAGGGGCGGGCGGATGAGAGAAAATGAGAGCTGCTCTAGCCCCCGTAGATCCGCCCAGCTCTATGATAGGGTCAAGCCGAACGGTTCTTTTCTGACATCACCCGATTAAAAGACCTGGGTGGGCGGAGCCAAAGGCTTCACTTCCTCTCTTGCGCGCGCCGCCGTCGCCCTTCCGCTCCCCCGCTCCCCTCCTTCCCCCTCCCGCCCCAGACGGCGTTTCCGGCTCCCAAGTTCCTTAGTAACAATGGAGGAGTATAAAATGGCCGCCTGAGGGAGCGGAGGGAGGGCGCGAAGGAGGGACGTCGCCGGCCGCTGGGCTCGGGCGGAAGGGAGGCCGGGAGGAAAGGGAAGCGGCGGCGGCGGCGCAGGGAGGCGGGGCGTGACGTGACGAAGCTGCGAGTCGGCCGCGAGAGCGAGAGGCGGGCGGAGACCCCGGAAGGCCGGCCGAGGCGGAGGGTGAGTGGCGGGCCCAGGGCAGGCCTCGGCCCATCGAGGGGTCGGCCTAGCTGGTGATCGGGGTGGGGGGAGCCAGTAGCGGGAGGAGGGGGGGGCAGGCTGGCTGGCCGGCCGCCGCGTCACCTCTTCGCCCACCCGCCACCCCCGCCTCAGGAGGAGCTTCGGCCCCGCCGCGCCCTCTTCCGCCTCCCCTTCGGCGCCCCCACACGAGGCTCTCGGGAGGGCCCCGTCCTAGCAGGCCTCGTCCCCCGGCCGCCTCCGATCTCTCTTGGGCGCGGGGCAAGCGGGGTCGAGGCCGGCGGAGGTCCGGCGGCGGTTGGCCGGTGCTGGGCGGGCTGTTATGGGGGCGAATCAAGGGAGTCACCTGGGCCCTGAGTTGGGGGGCGGCCGAGCCTTCCCCTGAGACGGGATCTGGCTGCTGCTCCCCTCCCCCCACCCCCATAAAACACGTCTCAGCAGTTTGGGTGCACATTTGTGGTCGGGAAGCGCCGTTTGCCCCCCTGGCCCCCATGGAAGAGACCTCCCCCCCCCTCCCCCGCGCCAGGGTTTCCTTTCTATTTTTCGGGGCGGGGGGGGGCACCGTGTGGCACCGTGAAGGCTGTCATTCGTGAAGCTGAGTCAGGTGGACATGCCCCACTTCCTTGTGTCTGCAGTACTGGACTTACATTTGTGGCTGTTCTTAAGAGCGTTTGCATCTGGGGTCTCCTGGTGGGCTAGAGGTTAGAGCTGGGATGGCAAACCAACAGCACGCCTGTCAAAGACAACAAGCCACAGTGTTTTGGGGTCACCTGCCAACTGCCAACCCCCATGACGGCTGTTCTTACCGTTTGAGTTTAAATCATGTTTGTAACTAACTTTCTTTTTGTAGTGTACGGCACCACACATAACTGGACTGCATTTTTTAAAATTAATGAAGATGTCAAAAGAGTTGTTTCTCTTTTGTTTGAGGGGTGTGTGAGTGTGTCATGCCAGCAGAGAGCCAAGTTAAGCATTTCTAAAGTTTTGACACGCTGAGTGAGCCCCAAAGGAAAAACAACTCATTTTGCCATGGTTAGGTTAGAGCAGGGGTCTTCAAACTATGGCCCTCCAGATGTTCATAGACTACAATTCCCATGAGCTCTACCATTTGGCCATGCTGGCAGGGGCTGATGGGAATTGTAGTCCATGAACATCTGGAGGGCCATAGTTTGAAGACCCCTGGGTTAGAGTCTTTTCAGACTTCCGTAGCCTTCATTTCAGCCTTAGCTCTGCTGCAGGATCTCCTGCATTGGGCTTGCTAATTTGCTTAAAGTAGCCTTTGCCGAGAAAATTCCTATATGGGTGGAAGGTGTGACGAGTACTGGTTTTGTTGATCTGATGTCCTTTTTTAAAAAAAAAAAATCCTCTATATGAGCTGCTGGCAGCACTTGCTGTATTCATGATGCAGATAATGGAGGAAATACAAATAACATGAAACTTTGTTGGTCAAAGTATAGAGGAGTTGAGAACCTTTTAGGGGCTAGTCTTTTTCTGTTATATGGTAGAAGTGATCATAAGTGTGATCTCATAAACAGGGCTATAAAATCAGATTTCGAATCCCAAGATAAGTTCAGTTATTCCTAGTAGGTAAGGTGGTACATAGCACTGTTATAATTGGAACAGGTGGACATACCAGGTTGGCACAGGTGGACATACCTTGTTGTATTGGAGAGTTTGAAGAAGGAAGACCCATTGGATTTGCTTGGTAAGAGGAGACAATCCAGTATTCAAAGCAGGTAGAGTTGGGATGGCTGAAAAAGCAAAGGTCACAAGCAGTGATTTAAAAAATAAAATAAAAGTGCATACAGGCATTCTTTTTGGAGAAGTCTTACTAATGCTTCTTGCTCTTGCAAAATCGTTATTCTAGTGAGTATTTGTCTCTTATACCTAATTTCAAGTGTTTGTCATGATGGTCAGTAAATGGTCAGTTCCCTGCTTAGCAACTGTCAATCATTATTTCCTAACTGAGGGGACCACACTGTTTAAGGTGTTGGCATGTCTCACTTCCTGCTGAGCTCAGAAAAATCTAACGCTAAGTATGCCAACATTTAAATTGACCTACACTGACTACAGGAGCAAATTAAAAACATTTTTAAAGGAACTCATTTGTGTAATTGGGGTGCATGGCCTGTATGAGAATGAGTCTCAATTTGCATACACATGGCAGTATTGTGAGTGTATCAGTTTAAACTGCGAGCTTGTCTTAAAACTGAAATACTGTGGAAAATCGGATTCACTTCTGGATATGTAAAAAGCATTGACAAGAAATGGGGTGTTCACTCTCTAGGAACACTTGACTAATGAAGGTGCGTAGGGTACTTTTACGTTTGTATCATTTAAGAATTTTAAAAAATTTTATTTTGTTTTGTTGGTCTTGCTACCCTGTCCTTTCTCAGCCAGAGTCGCACTCAAGACGACTCGCATACATCTACTGGCTTAACTTGGTGCTTATGTAGGCATTCTCAACAGATTGATGCAACCACGGCTTGTATGCGATGCAGTATATAAAGCTCCTTCATAGCTCACTATTCTGTGCTGTGGCCAGTGGCTGTCCCCTGCCTTAGCCAGGAAAAGGGCTTTCTCAGCAGCAGCTGCTCAAAGTCTAGGTACCAGAGCCAAGTGATGAAGCCCATGAATTGCATGTAGGAAGTCCCTGGGTCAGTCAAGGTACTTGCCATATGTAAAACAGGTACCTCAGCGCTCAGCCTTTGTTAATGCCACTTGGAGTTAGAAGCCAAGCATGGTATTATTTTTAATACACATAATTCATAATGGTCAAGTTTTGGGATGAGGGGTGTCATGGCCTGTTCCTAATTTCATAACTGTGGCTAAATCAAGGAAATGGCAATATTGTACCTGTATCAAGTCTGAAACCCTAGGGAAGTAGCAGTCATAATAGGGGGAAAAGGTGTAAATTTATCAGCAGGAAGGGAGACCATGAAAGGTAGAGGGTATACAATATGTGGGCTGTGCTGCAGGTGAGGCACTAATTGTGTCTAAAGTTATTGATAGTGCTGTATTAAAAGTACTTGAAACTTTAGGTCATGTTCTTTTATGTAGGATGTTTGTGGGATTGGGATGTGTAGTTACATTTATTGATAATGGAAGCTATAGTAGCAAGACTTTCTTAGAAGGCACTGAAGACTATCTTTTTTGCTGTTGGAATTCTACATACTGTCAATCTATAACTATTATGTGGAGGTTCTATTCTTTGTAGAGTGGTGCTTAAGTATTTCTTTGGAACTTGTCCAGAGGTTTGCAGACTTTGGCTGCCATTGCTATTTCAAGTTCTGGATGTCTCCAAAAGTTGGTGCAGCCTTCCTGTTTTTTTCTATGTGGGGGTGTGACATGTGAGAACTGGATACAGGGTGTTGGGAAAGGGGTTGATGGAAAGTCCCACATAGTGGTAGGAATGGAGACTATCATCACTGATGACTTTGTGAGCACAGGTGTGAACTCACTTTTCTGGGATGACTCCTGAGAATAACTTGTTCTTTCAGTGAGAATCTTGGTTTTTGACTTTGCTCTTGCTGCCCACATCTTGACTTGTAGTGATCTTGTAGACCAGGGGTATCGAATGTATTTATTACGAGGGCTTGATAGGACATAAATGTGAGTTGGTTGAGCTGGGCAGGGGAACATGATCCACATGTGCGGGCTCTCCGATCCAAACAGTCACACAAACACCCCACACACCCCGCTAACCAAGTCACATGTATATCCTATTTGGCCCTCGTAACAAATGAGTTTTACAACCCTTCTGTAGGCTGTTCAGTTTATTTCCAAGAAGTGATCTTTCCTAAAATTCTTTCAGTAATGGAGTGTTACGATATCTTCTCTCCAGTAGGTGAAGATTGGGCCACGGTGCCAGTTTAAGAGCACAACCGAAAATTTAAGTGTTTCTTACAAAGTGCTGCCCTGAACAAACACACATCTCAAACTGTTCCAGCAGGTATGCAGACCATCTCTCAGAGCATTTCTGTCTTGTATATTCTTGTAACTGCCATGCCGTCAGGGAGATGAGTTTGTACAAACAAGGCTTCCAAGAGCTTTATATCACTTGATTGTGTCCTTGGGGGGCAGGTGCATAATGTGGCAGGCAACATGGCTTCTTCTGATTGCGTGCGTTCCAGCCCCCCCCCCCCCCCCCCCATTTTCGATTTAAAATCTCTTTCCACATTTCTTTTTTCTGTATGGTCATTTTAAAGAAAGTAGTCAGAGCCCCAATACACCTATCAGCTTAAAATAATGACTACTCCCTGGACGCATATTCAGTTGCCCAGACAAGCTGGTTGTGATGAAGAAATCACAGATGGGACAGAATGTGATTGGAACAAATCAGGGTTTGTTTGAAAATCCTCGCTTGTCCCCTTCTGTTGCTGCTGTCAGACAGAATCCCAGTTGTTGTTCTGACCACTTGTGCAACCATCTCCGGGAGAAGCTTTGTTAAATCATCAGCCTACCTGGTCAGCCATAATAGGTGTGGCAGGAGGAAGCAGCCAAGCCTGGAGAAAGTCACGTCTCTAGAGAGAATTTTGGGTTGCTTGTGGCTGAGCTGGTCTTCAGCTAACCTGACTCTTCGGTCTGCCGGCTTTTTCAACTTGGCAAACTAAATTGTATCAACCCTGCTGGTGTTCTATTCGTAAATCACTTCTTGGATATAAATGGGGAGCTGATTCTTGTAAGCTTCAGGGGATCATGATTCAGGGGTGGTTTTGGAAAACGTGGGGGCTGTGATCAGGTTGTGTTCCAAGTCCACATGGGACTTAGGTATAGTATTTTTTGTTTTTAAAAAAGGTGACAACCCCCACATTTCCTTCCTGCCAGGGGGCATTTTCCCCTCAGCCCCCACATAACTTGATTGGCAAGGCATCCCTTCATGTACAGGCATTTTAAAAAGGCACAATCCCATTTTCTGCCCCACCACATCCTTTCTTCAATGCTAAGACAGTTGTAAGCACCAAAAGGTTATTAAAGGGAAGGTAGAAATGGGGCGCTAACTGCCAAAGCAAAGAATAAGCAGAAAGTATAGGGATTTCAGGTCCCAGTAAGAATTTTTTAAAAAGTGAGGAGAGAAGTAGAATTAGAGTTTGTATTTGTACCCCCCCTTCTCTCCTGTAAGGAGACTCAGAGGGGCTTACAAACTCCTTTCCCTACTGCAGACACCTTGTGAGGTCGGTGGGGCTGAGAGACATCTGAGAGAACTATGACTAGCCTAACATCACCCCAGCAGGCTTCATGTGTAGGAGTGAGGAAACAAATCTGGTTCACCAGATAAAAATCTGCCACTCACGTGGAAGAGTGGGGGCTGAAACTACATTCTCCAGATCAGAGTCCACTTCTCTGAACCACTGCACCCCGCTGGCTCTCTCAGTAGACAACCTGTGTTTCTGTACAGTGTAGTTCCAGTCCTGATGTATGTGTCATGCGGGCTGTCGCTTGCAGCGGTCCCCTTCGTCACTGGACAGCTGGCAGTTGCTCCTGCCTGGGGATGTGGGAAGAAACCTCCAGGTTCAGGTGGTCAGCAGTGTGCTGCTGGCTGAGCAGTAGGTCCTTGACCAGCAAGACCCTCTCCCTGGTCTTTTGAGGAGGACACCATTGTGGTGTCTTCTAGGGCCAAGTGTGTGTCCTTCAGCACTCTTGCCATCTCCTTGATCATCCTGTCATATCCATGATAGTGTTTTTAGATTTTCTCACCAGTGTGTGAGGAGCCCAGAAGAGGGTATTTTTCATGGCAGCATTACAATTTTTCAGAGTGGGGTTACCCTTGGAAACGTGGGTAAATTGTAATAATTTGAATTTTAATTTCTTAAGTTTTAGTTATTTACCTCCCAGATGGCAAAAGGCTACTCTTGTGAAGGTAGCCTAGGGTGCAAGAGTTTGTAACTTGCACTCTCAAGTACTGGTACGTTAACATTTAACCCTTGCTGGAAATTGAGGATTGGATCCGTTGGTGGTTGTTGGACCTGTATGGACTACCAGCCATGAGGGGTCATAGAGGGGCTGCAGTTGAAAGAAAAGAGGCAGCAGAATTGCAGCTTTTGCCTCTTCTGTGCTGATGGGTGGGGGATTTCAGTGTTTCCCCACTGTAGCCTCCTGAGCCATATTGCTGTTGGTCTGCCTGGGATCCTAGGGGTAGACTTGCCTGCGCTTGAAAGGGGCTGCTGGTGAGAGGGAGGATCAGGCAGACTCCACAGCCAGTAGGATCTTCTGCTGATGGGTCACTGGATCTTATGTTAAGGCATTTACATATCTAAATTTGATGTTTGTGCCAGATAGTAAGTCTTGTTCTGTCATACAGTAAAATACGTGTAAGTTTGACCAAGTTTTGCATCATTTAATCCCCCCTCGGATTTTTGTTCTTCCTAAAATAGTTTTTCTGTGGGCTCAGATTTCCAGAGGACTTTGCTGACTTTGGACCAAGTTTGCATATAGACAGTGGTTTCAAGGGAACACTGCTGACTGGTTTGGAATACTGTGAGCTGAAGTTCCCCATGTCTAAATGGGCAGTTAACAAAGCAGTTCAGAAAATGGTAGCATGATTGTGATGTCCTGACTTAGTTATTCCTGAAACAGTTCTCAGCTTCAGATCGCTTGCTACCCGACAACAGTTCATCTAGTTAAAGTACTTGTCCCCACCCCATGTGGGGCTGGTGAAGTCATTTCCAGGTGAGTTGCATAGGGAGTGCTTCTGAAGGAGCGCTTATATGCCATGAGCCCCAAGGAGGTGGGCGCCCTACGCGAGTGCATCCGACCTGCCTCCTCCTCGCACGCTGCCCCCGTTCCCTTCTGTAAGAAAAAGGATGGCTCCCTCCGGTTATTCCCAGGCTATTGGGGCCTCAATGCAGTGTCGATTTGCAACACCTACCTACTGCCCCTGATCAAAGACTTCTTGGGATGCCTGGGGGGGAGGGGCAGGTGTTCACAAAACTGGACTTACGTGAAGCATATTACCAAGTGCGCATTGCCAAGGGCCAAGAACACTTCACAGCTTTTAACACCCAGATTGGTCGGTTTGAGTTCCAAGTCATGCCGTTTGGGCTCAGTAGGGCACCAGGTTTTTTTATGAACTTGATTGATGAGGTAATGCATAATCTCTTGTTTAAGTGGGGGATGGTGTACTTGGATGATGTCCTGATTTATACAGACACATTGGAGGAGCATCTCCCCCTGGTCCATTAGGTGCTCCAGCGGTTGCTGAGACACGATCTGTTTGTCAAACTCTCCAAATGAGAGTTCCACAAACTGCAGCTGGACTTCTTAGGTTACTGCATTTCAGGAGGCGGAAGAAATGGACCCAAATAAGGTATGGGACGTTCTGCAATGGCTTGGCCCTTGCTCATGCAAGCAGCTGCAGTTGTTCTTGGGGTTCGCCAGCTTTTACTGGGACTTCATCAGTGACTTTGCTAAAATAACCATTCCACTCACCAGCTTGCTACAGACAAAAGTTAAAGGGCCGAATGCAGCCAGGCCAGGAGCCCCCTTGCTATGGTCAAGGGAATGCCAGGAGGCTTTTGACAGACTGAAAGCATCATTCACTTCAGAGCCTGTCCTACATCACACTGACTCAACCAAACCTTTTGGGGTATATGTTGACGCCTCAGACCTAGCGATGGGGGCCGCCCTCTTCCAGAAAGGGGGGATGGGAAGCTGCACTCCTGCACCTATCTGTCAAAAAAGTGGGTGGGATTGGAGCTAAATTGGATGGTGGGGGATAAAGAGACGAGAGTCATCAATCACACACTAGCGACTTGGCGGCATTGGCTGGAAGGGGCACCCCACCCTTTCGAGATTTGGACAGACCACAAGAACTTGGCAGCGCTGAAGGAGCCTGGGAGACTTCTTTGCTAAATTTGACTTTACCCTCCAGTTTTTCCCAGGCATTCCAACTGCTTGGCTGACGCTTTATCCTGCCTGCCCCTCGAGTAAGGGGAGGATGGTGGTCTGGGTGGTGGTGGATCTCTAAGCAAGCCCATTTCATTCCCTGTTCCAGTCTCCCCACAGTCAAAAAACTGGCACAGCTATTTATCACACACGTTACATATGGCACCCCGGAAGATCATTTCGGATTGGGGCGGCCAGTTCATTTCTATGCTCTGGTGATATTTCTTAAAGCTGTTGGGGGTTGGAGCAAGGCTTGCCTTCGGCCTTTCATCTGGCCACGGATGGCCAGAGTGAGAGGACGAACGCTACTCTAGAGCAATACTTGCGATGCTGTGGTAATTTTCACCAGGACAATTTGGCTGAGTTGCTTCCATTTGCTGAATTTGCTGATAATAACACCGTGCACAGTAGCACAGGCCAAAGCCCATTCGAAGTCGCCTTCGGCTGCGCAGCACCCCCATTCCCTTTGTTGAGGGGGAGTGCCAGGGGATTCACAGCACTGGATCTCTCACGTTCAGGATTCATGGGGCCCCATCCAGGAGGCTCTCAAGAAGGATAAACTGGTGCAAAAGGCACAGGCAAACAAAAAGGCGGGACCTCCCCTTAGAAGCAGGGGGTGGGTGTATTTGGCTACCAGGAACCTCGGAGGGGGGGGGGGAGCAGGTGCACAGCTGTAAGAAGTTGGACAGCAAGTTTATAGGCCGGGCCTTTTAAAATCACCCATAAGATCAATTCAGTCACAGTAGAGTTGGAACTGCCAAAGTCCCTCAGAGCCATCCACCCCGTGTTCCATTGCAGCCTGCTGGAAAAAAGCACCGGCTCCTGATGCTTGGCACCCCCAGCTTGCAGCCCTGGCCTCAATTTGTGTGGGCTCAGAGATCCGCCACGAGGTGGAGGCTGTCTTAGGTTCACGCATCCACCGCAAAAGCTTGCAATACGTGGTGGCCTGGACCAACCTTCCGGCTGCACACAGTGAATGGGTGGGCGTCAGTCACGTGCGCACCTTTGGCCGTGCCTGTTCTGACCGTCTGGGAGTGGGGGGAAGGCTGTGCAAACTGAACCAGCATAAACTGCTATTACAACCTTACAAACGGGAAAGTGGGGTGGAATGTCAAGCAGTGTCCCTGACATCAAGGGGGGGGGGGGGGATATGGGTTCTGCTAGGTTAATGTGCTTCCTTGAAATGCGGCTTATGGCCGCCTTTGTACTTTGTAACCTGTAGTATATAAAGTGTGCCCAAGCGCCAGTTGTGCCAAGCGCCAGTTGAGGCCCATCCTGCTGCCTTGAGAACGAACAGTTGTCAACGAAGGGGAGAGACCTTTAGGGCATTAAGAGGGATTCTAGAAGAGTCAATATTTAGAATTGGTTTCTTCTAGGGCAGTGATGGCGAACCTTTTCGAGACCGAGTGCCCAAATTGCAACCCAAAACCCACTTATTTATCGCAGAGTGCCAACACGGCAATTTAACCTGAATACTGAGGTTTTAGTTTAGAAAAAACTGTTGGCTCTGAGGCACGCGTTACTCGGGAGAAAGCTTAGTGAAGCAACCGTGCAATGCTTCAAATGGGTGAATCACGATCCTAGGAAGGTTTATTCAGAAGCAAGCCCCATTGCCAGCAACTGAGCTTACTCCCAGGTAAAGTATTATGCCAGTCCAGCCTAGATGTGTGTGTGGGGTGATTTTCCACCCCCCTCCCTCATGATGAATTCTGTGCGCGAGTCCCCACAGAGAAGGCTCTGAGTGCCACCTCTGGCACCCGTGCCATAGGTTCGCCACCATTGTCTGACAGTAAAAGTCATCTGATTGTAATCACTGAGTCTGGCATTGGTCCAGGTCCGGGACCTGACAGTGACTCCCTTTATCAAAGCAATCTTGAACTCGGAAGCCAGCGATAATCTTTCCCTCTTTGCCAGGCTGCATCCTTGCATCCGTGGCTTCCTCGCAGGCAGCAGACATCCTGATCCCGTTCGTAAGGTTGTAATAGCAGTTTATGCTGGTTCAGTTTGCACAGCTTATCTCTCTAGCACAGGAATGGCCTACCTTGTCTCTCGTATTCTGCTGCAGAACTGGGGGTCATTTTCGTTTGAGCATTAATGATTTGGTTTTGCAGGTAGTCCTCAGCAAAAGTTACATAGGTACCGGTAAATTATAGTGGTCCCAAGGAGTGCACTCGTACATGCAGGGATTCAGCTTTGTAATGTGGTTTTGTTTTCTGTTTCAAGTATAAGGGGTTATGCAGTGCAAGCAAAGACAGTATTGCTAGTATTGGGCAGTGTATCCAAAAGAGAGCAGTGATAGCACTGCCTTCTGTCATATTCTCCTTGAGGACCTTAAAGGTGGAGCGCTGTGAGCTAACCTGCTGGTGCAGGTCCTTAAGGAGCAGCAGCGGCGTAGGAGGTTAAGAGCTCGTGTATCTAATCTGGAGGAACCGGGTTTGATTCCCAGCTCTGCCACCTGAGCTGTGGAGACTTATCTGGGGAATTCAGATTAGCCTGTGCACTCCCACACACGCCAGCTGGGTGACCTTGGGCTAGTCACAGCTTCTCAGAGCTCTCTCAGCCCCACCTGCCTCACAGGGTGTTTGTTGTGAGGGGGGAAGGGCAAGGAGATTGTCAGCCCCTTTGAGTCTCCTGCAGGAGAGAAAGGGGGGATATAAATCCAAACTCTTCTTCTTCTTCTTAATGCAAGGCACTGTGGTTGCACAGTGGCTTCATATGCAAGATTAGAGGCAAACTATGTGATGATGATTATGGGAATGAGGGCAAAGGTGGACCTTGTCACCACCGCTTTCAGCTGTTAAAAACAATCGCCATGTTTCCCTGAAAATAAGACAGGGTCTTATATTAATTTTTGCACCAAAAGATGCATTAGGGCTTATTTTTGGAGTAGGGCTTATTTTAGGCGAAATACGGTATCTTCACAATTCATTAAGGCAGGCTCTTGGCAGCCCCATTGCTTCCCTGTCACGTGTGATGCAAGCTGCATCCTCATTGGCAGGGAGCACCCTGCTGGATCATCCCCTCCTGATCTGTAACTACCAGTAAGGGCTTATTTTTGGAGTAGGGTTTATATTTTAAGCCTCCAAAAATCCTGAAAAATCATGATAGGGCTTATTTTCAGGGAAACACGGTAAGAGGCACATCCCTTGTCTGCATCTAGACAGATAATCCATGAAAACTACAAATGCCAACTCCTTCCCGTCGCCAGGTCTGAAATGGGTCTGGGGTAGATGAGTCATCCAGGACCCCTGGAGTTCTGCAGCCACCCTCAACATCACTTTGCCTAGGAAGGACAGAGACCATGTGATGATTGACCACATCATTCGCCACTGACAGGTGACCACTTCCGGCAACCAAAGAAAGATGTTCCAAACCAAGTGATTGGTTTTATGGTGTACATCAGGAACTCAGTCATTAACTCTTTACAACAGGACAGAAAGGGTTGGAAAATGTCAGATCCCAAGATCCTGTTGACAAGCTGCAAGTTACCTATTGGAGGTGGAATATACGGCCGAAGAAGGCTCTCCTGAGAAATCCAGTATACTCCTCCACAATGTCCTGTAAAAGTGTGAATTAAGTTGTAATCGTGGCTGTGCATCGTTAAACATCGGCTTCACTATTGTGGCAAAAACTTGAGGGGAGAACACCAAACTTGCACCCTGTGTGTATTATGCTTGAGTAGATAACATCTGATAGCCAGAGCTCCAGGAAATCGACCCCCCCCCCCCTAAAAAGCTGCTTTACTTGCTGACAGGTGTTTGCCATTTGTAACTTGGAGTCTTGTTCTTGGGTTGTATTCCCCTTGAGGGGGTTAGCACTGACATTTTCTTCGCCAAATAGCTCTGTCTTTGGCATTTTCAGGGGTAAGGTTGGAGTGCCCTGTGGCAGTGGTGGTGAACCTATGGCACGGGTGCCAGAGGTGGCACTCAGAGCACTCTCTGTGGGCACGCACAACCCCCCCCCCCCCACACATCTAGGCCGGCCTGGGCCGCTGGGCTCAAGTATTAGCATTAAACCTAAGACCTAATTTTGGCGAAGCAGTGTAGGTAACCCTGTTAAGTGCTGTTAAACCCCACTGATTTTCATACAAAAAACTAAAGCGCAATCCTTTACCTGGGAGTAAGCTCGGTTGCTGGCAATGGGGCTTGCTTCTGAGTAAACCCTCCTAGGGTCGTGATTCACCCGTTGGAAGAGTTTCACGGTTGCTTCAAAGCGAAGCCACCGACTACCACCAAGCTTACTCCTGAGTAATACACACCTCGGAGCCAACCGTTTTTTCTAAACGAAAACCTCAGTATTCAGGTTAAATTGCCGTGTTGGCCCTTTGTGATAAATAAGTGGGTTTTGGGTTGCAATTTGGGCACTCGGTCTCGAAAAGGTTTGCCATCACTGCCCTATGGGAACAATTTTTGAGGAAGAGAAGTAATTGTCTATATCAGTGTTTCACTTGCTTAGGTATTTACTTCTTCAGCGTGGAGCACAATCCAACTCATGTTACATTTCAGAGTCCTGTGTTTCATGTGGGGAGAGTGAAGCAATGCCAATCCCCCCCCCCTCTTACTTTCAGTGTCTAGGATTTTAAAGATATTTTATTTAACTTTCAACATCAAACTGGTGAGATTTGTAGGTTGAGGATCAACTGGAGATTCCTCCAAGCAGGTCAGAGGTAAAACCTGACCCAGCACCATTTCATAGCTGAATATCTGCTCAAGCATTTCAATGCCCAGAAATTGGGTGGGGCCAAGCGGGATTTCTGCCCTGCAGGTTTTCTGAACGGCCACTGGAGATCTGATTGTACAGATCTGTAAAAATATTACTTTGGTAGCAGCTGCCACCACAGCGGAAATACCTGTGCTACATGACTCAGGTTAAGCAGCGTGAACCTAATTTAACGTTCTGTTGTTTATTTATTTTATTTATTTTTCAAACTTATATACCGCCCAACCCCCGAAGGGCTCTGGGCGGTGAACAACGTAAAGTTCAAATACAAATAAACATAAAATCAAATACAAGAATCTTTCAATAATATAAGTTAAAATGCAGCAATTAATACATAACAATACCTGCTAAAAATCCTTCTTAAACCCTCCTGAGCGGAGAGAAGAGAGGGTGGGTCCTGTAGATGATAATGGACCCAAAGTTCTGTAGGGATAAAGGGGGGGGGGGAGGGAGCACTTTCAGCGGCTGGACACTCCAAAAGCCCGGCGGAACAACTCCGTCTTACAGGCCCTGCAGAAATCACCAAGATCCCGCAGGGCCTGGACAGCTGGAGGAAGAGTGTTCCACCAGGCAGGGGCAAGGGCTTTAAAGGTCCTGGCCCGAGTGGAGGCCAGCCACATCATTGAGGGGCCAGGGACTACCAGTTTTGTAGCATGCTTTAAAAAATTCTGCTTAATGTGTTGAAGAGTTACTCTGAGGTATCCATAACTTTACCCCCTGACATGTTGCTGGATGATGGCTCTTCCTACAACAGCATCCATTCACAGTTAAGCTCATTACCTTTTATTGGAATTCCAGCAGAACCTGCAGGCTTTAAAGAGTTAGTGACCCCCTGCCTGAAGATCATGACCTGAGGCATCTTTTTATGTTCTTGTATCATGTGCCTGTGAAAACACCTAGCTTGATTAAGAGCACTGGGGAAATGTGAAAGTAGGCAGACTGCTTTGTGTTTGGTCCTTCCGAAAGGTATTTTCTGGCTGAGACTTCCGCTAGCTTTGTGGTGGGGTTTCCTGGGATTCCCCTTTGGAAGCATTCTGCATAGAGTGTGATGTACACATTCACTCACATACTGTGGTGCACGACTTCAGTTCCTAGACTACAACCTGAAAACATTATTTTGTTTCTATTGCGCACTGAAACCGCACATCAGTAGCAAGAATCTTTTTTTTTCTCAGCTGACTTATGGTGACCCCAGGTGGGATGCTCAGAGCAAGAGACGTTCAGAGGTGGTTTGCCATTGCCTGCCTCCATATCAGGACCCTGGGACTCCTTGGAGGTCTCCCATCCAAATACTAGCCAGGGATGGCCCTGCTTGGCTTCTGGCCAGCCTGGCTATCTAGGCCAGGGAGCAGGAAACTATACTGCAGTGATCAATGCAGAAGGGGTTGTTTTCCTGGGGGTGAAGTCCATCTTAGATGGGTGTTTCTCAACCTTCAGTTAGGGAGGCAGGTCTAAATTTTCAACTTCCCATCCCTGGCTCCTCCTCCAGATTAGAACCAGTTACCTTCCTGCCTCAGTAGGGAGCGCAGCTATAGCGTTTGGCTCCGCTATTTCTCCTCACTTTTTACTGTCTATCTGCTTCCTTCCTTTCCTTATTTTCTCTCTTACTGTCAGAATCAGCTTACCTTACTAATACTGGGACAGTATAGGACAGTGGTGGCGAACCTTTGGCACTCCAGATGTTATGGACTACAATTCCCATCAGCCCCTGCCAACTGATGTTCGTTGACTCGCAGCAACCTGCTAGTTCCCCCCCTCACAGAATATTCCCGCCAAAACTATCTAGAAAATGGTGGTTCCCTTAACGGAGAGAAATGGCAGTTCCCTTAACGGAGAGATTTTTAGGCATGTACTCTCATTTTTTCACAGTCCCCAAAAAGACCGGGGACAGAGAGCGATACTGGACCTAAAATACGTCAATCGTCATATCAAACTCCGACACACTTGCATGGAATCTCTCCGCAACATCATGGAAGCCCTCCGCCCAGGAGAATTTCTCACTTCCCTGGATCTAACGGAGGCATATCTCCATAAAATGATTCACCTGGCTCATCAACAGTACCTGAGATTCGTGTCAAACAACAGGCATTATCAATTTTGTGTTTTTCCGTTCGGCTTGTCCACTGCTTCCAGAATTTTTTCAAAGATCATCCTGGGTCTGATCACACTTCTTCGCAAGAAGGGAATTCACACCCATCCCTACTTGGACGATTTACTGATCCGATCACCATCCAAGGATCAGGCACACAGGGACGTCCAAACAGTACTGCAGATGCTAACCCAACACGGTTTCTTGGTAAATGTGGCAAAAAGCTGTTTGATACCTTCACAGGAAATGGAACACCTAGGTGCTATCATTTCGACTTCAAAGAACTCTCTCTTTCTTCCACGATCCAAGATCCTATCTATTCAAAGAAAAACGGCAGCAGTCATCTCAGCCAGACAGTCTTCTCTTCTCTGCCTCACCAGCCTTCTGGGCCAGTTCATCGCAGCGATGGACATGGTCCAGTGGGTGAGATTCCACGCACGACCACTTCAAGTTTTTCTTCACCCATTTCAGCTGGACATCATGAAGAAGAGAGACTTCATAATCACCTTACCACCCTCACTGAAAACTCAACTCCAGTGGTGGAACATTCGGAGCAACCTCTCATAAGGGAAGACCTACCTATTTCCACCCCGTCCGCAGATATTCTTGGACGCCAGTCTAAAGGGATGGGGGCCCCACCCTGAACAACCGATTTATACAGGGGAAATGGAACAGTATCGAATCATCTCTCCCCATCAACATACTGGAAACTCGCGCCATCCTGCTGGCTCTCAAACACTTCAAACCACACATACACAACAAACACGTCCTTATCAGGTCCGACAATGTGGCCACCAAGGGGGGATCCTGATCATCACGTCTACACAAGGAATCCGCCAATATCCTAACATGGTCAGAGACACGCCTGATTTCCATCCAGGCAGATCACATACAAGGGAAGCTGAATGTCTCTGCGGACTGGTTGAGCAGGTCCACAATCCAAGAAGCGGAATGATCACTCAATCGAGAGACTTTTCAACTCATCACTCGATCCTTCGGACTTCCAGAAATCGATCTCTTCGCCACTGCAGAAAACTCTCAACTCCCCACTTCCATGTCAAGGTACTTCCATCCAAAGGCTCTGGCGGTAGATGCTCTGACTGCTCCGTGGCCAAGAACTCTCATTTATGCCTTTCCACCATTTCCACTACTTACGAAGTTTCTCAGGAGAGTGGCGTTGGAACAAGCACGAGTAATCTTGATAGCACCTTATTGGCCCCAAAGACCCTGGTTCTCAGCCATCACCGAGATGTCACATCGCCCACCTCTGCGACTCTCCTTAATACCGGACCTCCTACATCAGGGACCGATTCTACATCCAGATCCGGGGTGATTCTCTTGACTGCTTGGTCATTGAACGAGACATCCTAAAGATGAGAGGATTCTCGGACAAGGTGACTAACACTCTACTGGCCTCATGCTGTCCGTCTACTACTAGGATATACAACTGTGCATGGAAAGTGTTTTCCAGGTGGTCCAGACACAAGAGGATCAATCCTCAAAACCCATCTGTAATTAACATCTTGGAGTTTCTTCAAGGCGGTGTGGACTCAGGACTCAAAAGTTCTACCCTTCATAGGCAACTAGCAGCCCTCACTACTGTGTGGCCCCTGTTCGAAGGGGTACCAGCATCCAGACACGCGGACATAATCAGGTTTCTAAAATTGGTGCAACAACTTCAACCCCCCACAGTACACAGATTTCCATCATGGCGCTTGCACTCCGTGTTAACTGCCCTAACTAAATCACCCTTCAAACCAGTCCAGTCAATCCACCTAAGGTGGCTGCGGATGAAGACACTTTTTCTCATTACATTAACATCGGCGAGGCAAGTTTTTGAAATTAGATCCCTGTCGGTGAACAAGAATTTATGTATATTTCACCAGGATAGGGTGATACTACGTACAGATCCCACTTTTTTATCCAAGGCAGCATCTCGCTTCCATTTACTGCAAGAGATTGTTGCTCCAAATTTCGGCCCCAATCCCACGCATCCACGGGAGCGATTATGGCACCATCTCATCATAAGACATTTCCTGAAAGCCTTCATCATTTGAACAGAGAACATACGCAAGTCAGAAAGTCTCTTCATTAATGTTACTACTCCAAACCTAGGTTATCAGATGTTTTCAGCGACTATTAGCTCGACTCTTAACAACTGCATCATAGAAGCCCATAAGGCTCTGAACATACCTGTACCAACAGGAGTGACAGCTCACTCCATCAGATGCGCAGCCACCAATGCTGCCTTGGTCCACCAGGTCTCAGTAGAAGATACCTGCAGTGCAGCCATCTGGTCCTCACCTTCGTCCTTTACCAGACATTATAGACTGCACTCATGGTCCGCTGCCAAAAAGGCGTCTTGGAACACATCGTAGGAGAAAGACGGCCCCTCCCAACTTTTGGGACACTGCTCTGGGAGGTCCCATCTAAGATGGACTCCGCCCCCAGGAGAACGGTCCATTGGACACTTACTGTGAAAGGCCCTTCTCCTGGTGGGCCAGGAGTCCATCTTGACCCTCCCTTAGGCCGTCAGTTCACTCTGGAGGTGTTCCAAAACCGTTTAGCATCGACAAATTCCTTCACTAATAGGACGATCTTACAACATCAATCACAGACACACAGTGGGCAGTATTTAAGTTAGTCCTCGTTGACTTATTGAAAGTTATATTAAGCTTTCACTCTACTCATGTTGTGTAGAGTACTGTTTTGCTATCTTTCCTGTTCCCTTCGTTTTTTCACATTTCTCAGTTACTGCTTTGACAGTCGCTTACTGGTTCTAATCTGGAGGAGGAGCCAGGAACAGGAAGTTGAAAATTTAGACCTGCCTCCCTAACTGAAGGTTGAGAAACACCCATCTAAGATGGACTCCTGGCCCACCAGGAGAAGGGCCCTTCACGGTAAGTGTCCAGTAGACCGTTTTCCCCAGGGTGGCACTCAGTAAACACCCAGCTGCCTCACTGGTCTAGTCATGTTTCATTTCTGGATTGTTGGCTATAATCCACTGATCAACATTCAGTGCCTCCTTACATGCTTCCTTCAGAGTTTTTCTGTTTAAAGAAAGGAAAGTTTAAATAATGATGCGGCTGGCCTCTACCCAGGCCAGGGCCTTTACAGCTCTGGCCTGGCCTGGTGGAACACCTTACCACCATCTATCCGGGCCCTGCGGGATCTTGGAGAGTTCCGCAGGGCCTGTAAGACCGAATTCTTCCACCGGGACTTTGGGGGGGCCGGCCGCTGATGAGCGCTCCTCCCCCCCCCCCCCTTCTTTAACACTCTAGGTCTTAATACTTATGGGGGCCCTCTGCTCTCTTATCTTGTTTTCTTCCAGGGTGGGTTTATGAAGTTTTATGCTGGGATTTTAACGTAATTTTGTTAATTTAGTTGTTTTAATGGGGGTTTTAATGTAATTGTTGTTTTATTGTGTTGTTCAATTCTGCTCCAGTAGCTCCCTTCTCGGAATAGGGGCGGTATATAAAATTACACTATATAAATAAATAAATAAATAAAGTGCACTTCTGCACAAGGAAGTCTGTGACTCAGACTTCAGGTTAATATGTAGTCCAAAAAATAGTAGGATTTGGATGTTGCTTACTTGATCTCCATGCTGTAGTCCTAATCATCACACTGTAGCATTGTTGGCTTCGAAGTCTTAGTGGTTGTGCACAATCGTATGTAAAGTTTTCATGTTGCATGCCGGATGATTTGCTGATGAGTTAATCTGGGCTGTAACGAACTGTTCTGTTAGCGCAACCTCAGTCCACTTCCAGTCGCAGATGGGCCCCCCCCAGCCAGCCTGTGCACCAGAAGAGTTCTGCTGATTATCCAAACACTGCAGACACTGTTTGCACATTCAGACATCTTCACCAGTATGTGATGCTTGCGCCCCTGGAGGAATATTAGCTGGTATTATTTGCAGGCCTAGTTAGTGAGAACTCTGAAGGCTTTCTAGTGCATCATTTTAGCTGCCCTGTTCCTACATGATGAAAACACAACGGATGGTTTTAACTCTTACTTTTGGCCAAATGTTAGGAGTGATGCAGGACAGGGCAGCCATACCTTCTGGCCCCTGGGAACAAAACTTTAGGAACCGGAGGAGTTGTTAAGTGTTTCCTTCTGAATTTCAAGTAGGCCTGTAATTTCAAGGCCTGTCGCAGGCCTTGTTAGAAGACCTGCCTTTGAAATGCCAAATCCAGTTCGGCTGGCCTAAAAGACGTAATAATAATAAACTAACTAAATGCCAAATCCTGAGGTTCTGGAGAAGTTCGATGTTGCTGTCAGCTTTCTTGTAGCAAATAAGCTGTCTTGAAGGGAGCTTTACATATTGTGGAGCAGGGAAAAAAGATATCTGTCCACCAAGTAAATGCCCTTTTTCTCTTTGCAGATCTTTCCTATTCTTATCAACATGGAAAACTCGGATTCCAACAGCAAAGGAAGTGCTGATCAATCCGAAGCACAGCGTCGGAATCAGCTGGACCGACTAGATCGGGAAGAAGCATTCTATCATTTTGTAAATAACCTGAGTGAAGAAGATTACAGACTAATGAGGGATAACAACCTGCTTGGTACCCCAGGTATGTTGCTCTGTGCATTTATGATGCTCGTCACGTCCATCCAAGTGGGTTTAATTCTGTATCGGAGAGGACCTGAATTTTAATAATGCTCTTAATTCAGACGTTGGCAGCTGAGGCAGAAGTGCCCAACTTAATCTGCAGAAGTTGCTGTCAGTGTCAACCATTTCAGTTTTTATTTTTTTAAATGTTCTTTTTTTACCCTTGGTTATCTATACTTTGCATGTACTTTGCTTTGGACTATTAATGCCTGTTGAACGAGGGGAAAGTTTCAAGATGCAGTTTTTCACTTTGGTCTCTGTTTCCACATTTTAAGGGTTGTAAGAACCTGGTGGAACTGCTTATGGATTTCTCCTATCTTTGCATTCTGCACAGATAAATTACACTGTTTGAATATTTTATATCACTGTCAGTATTATTTTTATTCGACCATTTCTGTGTAATTCATTCCAAATGTCTCTCATTTTAGCAAAATGCTTGGTGGTTTTTTTGTCTCCACAACCTTTTAAAAATCACTACTAAAATTTGGGCTTATTCACAGCTATTAAATCATATACTGATCCCACCCACCCACCCCGCTATGCCACCTTGTGCTATATGTTGCTGCCTTTGGGTAGTGATAGGTAAGCAGCCTTTTGCTGAGCCTGTTCTGTTTCCTTCATTTCTAGCTAGTTCTATTCGGTTTCTTTAGCTGGTTAGCAGCTGCTGCTGCTGTCAACATTGGATGTTTCTGTACCTTCTCCTTCAGTGTTGTAACTTACTGCACTCTGAACCTGAGCGCATCTGTGATTCTAGTCTTCTTCCTGAAGTGTGCCTTGTTCATATTCCTTTCGTAATGCATAGCATAGCACCAAGCCTTTATTGGCGTATAAGACGATACAGGTAAAATACAGAACACCCCACCCGCCAAAAAACCACCCAGATTTAAAACAATCCCCAAAGAGAATGATAACAAAGAATATCTTAATAACAGAGTGACGCAACAAAGTTAAAAAACAGGGTGTATAATTTCTAGTAAAAGCTTGGCCACCAATTCACAAACTACAAGTTCAGGGTTATTTAGCAAGTATAAGATCTTTTGAGTTTCTGGAATCCTGTCACAGTTCAAGGGAAGAGCATTTGCACATTTCCCCCTAATTCCCTCATATTTAGTGCAACAGAATATGGAATGGGGCTTTCATAATGCTTGATTATTGCCTTAATTTTTGAACAGTAATGAGTTTTCCCTATTCGAAGCAATAATTGCCTGCCCCCTACCAATATTTACCCCTGCCCTGGGTTTAGTTCATAGGCATTTCTCAGCCATTATACAGTGGTTGTGAATTCTCACTGAGTTTCTCAGTGTGCTTACCTTTTGTTGGGCCTCTTCATTCAACCCTGATCTTCAGTGAGGCGGGGTTGGTTTTTTTCCTGTCTTTTGCAGGAGCATCTTTAAAATCAAAAAGCAGTTTTTCCTCCAAGTTCTCCATAACGGTCTTGCATTCATCCTAATCGATGAACATTGATAAAAGTTCTGGAGCACTAAACAAAACGCCTTTCACTTGCCGGGCTGTGCCTTGAGCCTATCACGGGCAGCTCCACTTTGGCTTTGCCCCTGAAGTCTCAGAGTTGCCAGATGGAAGCTTGGGTGTGTTGACGTTTGGAACATTTTTTGCCAACTCTCTCCTCAGGTGAGATCACTGAAGAAGAATTGCTACGAAGGTTGCAGCAAATTAAAGAGGGTCCGCCGCAGCAAAGCAGTGAAGACAGTAGAGGTACGTAGAATAAATGTTCACCACTATATGCTGTGGTGGGCGAAGTTTTTTTTTACCTCCAGGCTGTTATGGATCATACAATTCCCATCAGCCCTGCCAGCATGGCCAATTGGCCATGCTGGCAGGGGCTGATGGGAACTGTAGTCCATAACATCTGGAGATGCCAAAGGTTCGCCACCACTGACCCCTGCTGGTTCGCCTGATACTGAATGCCCCAGCCACAGTAGGAGTGTAAATAGCCAGGATGGTGTGGTGTTAAAAGCTGTTCCTCAGTCCTTGTGAGCTGCCAGGCTCTCACATGCTGCTTTGCCATCTAATTGTACCTGTGATTCTGTTTGTAAAACATCCAATCACCAAGAATGAGTGACTGGACAGAAGCAGCTTGTTCTCTTCCTCATTTCTGCTTTGCTAAATGAGCCACCCTCTTAAACACCTCCTCGTTTCCAGTCTGTTCCAGGCTATGCTTCGTCAGTGTGGGCCAAGTGCTTGAATGTCTTTTTTTTGCTTTATAAAGTTAAAACAATCGATCTGGAAGGAATCTCAAGGATGAACTAGTCCACTGGAGGTGCCCAAAGGAAGACAAAAAAACCCTCCCAGATTCCTGGCTGTTCTGGCCTGGAGGAAAATTCCTTCCTGACCCCAAAGTGGCGATTGGCATTTCTCTGAGTATGTAAGAAAGGGCCACAAGAGCTGAGCACTGGCAAACTCCCTCTCACAATTTGCCCAAGTCCACAGTTTCGGCATGACCTCCTCAGAGGCCAGACACCCCTAGGGTGGCAGGGGCAGTGCTGGCATGCTCCCACTTCTTTACGTGTAGTAGCTGTGGACCAGTTTAAATGAGACCCTGGGCATGTGTGATTTCATGCCTGTCTGGTATTGAATTAAAATCTGGCTTCAGTGGAGCTTTCCTGTGAACTGGAATAAAGTTAACTTACAAGTCTTCTAACAGTACACAAGGTGCATTAACTATAGTGATAGTTCAGTGAGATTGAACATAGACTGGTGAAGTTGGGGCAAGGTGAGCTAGTATTAGATATTGAGAGATTTTATGGGGAAGCAGTTGGTCTTACAGGGTAAGAGATTTCTTGCACGGTTGTAGGAAGTGTCCTGCTTTTGTCAAATGTAGACTTTGAATTGGATGTCATGGATCCATTCTGACCACAGAGGCACATTCCACAGTGGAAGGAGCCTTTCCCAGATATCGTAGATTGGGTCTGCAAGGTCATTGGAGACACAGGAAAGACATAATATGTCCCATCTCGGCCTCTGCGTTCGGCAGAGGCCAAATTACTGGCGTTCCTGTGCCCCTCCATGGCGACGCGGGCTGGCTTCCACCCAGGCCAAGGGCTTTTACGGCTCCTGGTCTTCCCTGCCTGGTGGAATGTTCTCCCTCCAACTGTCCAGGCACTCTGCAGGGACCTTTAATGGAGTTCCGCGAGGGCCTGTAAAGACTGAAGCTATTCCACTGGCCTTTGGGAGGCCAGCTGCTGATGCCCTTCCCTTTCCCCTTTTTTTGTAAACAGCTGGCCCCTGATATTCCCTCTCTTAGGAGTTTTTAGCTAGGCGCCATCTATTACCCGCTGTTTGAAATGTTATAATATGATTGGACGCTGTGTTTTAATATGCACCAGTACTAAATGTATGGCAGTTGTTTATTTATTTACCTGTTGTTTGTCTGTTGTAAACCGCCCTGAGCCCACCAAATAAATAAATAAATAAATAAAATAATATAGAAGATTTACAGACTGACGTTAGATTGGAATGCAGGTACCATTAGAAGTAGACCCCACTTCGCCTTCCCTTTTAATGCGCCAATTCAGTTGATGTACGCGGCACTTTTGCCGCCATGTTGATTTGAATGAACCTGACATGGCAGCTGTCTGCCAAAGGTTGAGTGGTTTGACAGACAGTTGGCTTCTTTGGCCTCATGAGTTGACCTGTTCAGCCATTTTTGATGGCAGCTTTTCTGCTCTGATTAATTTAATGAGACTTAGTAAGCTACTATGATGTTCTGATGGTAGCAGTTGTATTAAAGCTTGAATTTTTAGAACTGTGTAAAGCATGTTTTACCCAGAATTGTCCAGTCTCCTAACTCTGGCAGTTGCTTTTGTCCAGCAGGTGCAGAATCTACAGAAGATGTGTCCAATGGCGATTCCATAATAGATTGGCTCAATTCAGTTCGACAGACTGGGAATACAACGCGCAGTGGGCAGAGAGGAAATCAGTCTTGGCGGGCAGTGAGCCGGACTAATCCAAACAGTGGGGATTTCAGGTTCAGTTTGGAAATAAATGTCAATCGTAATAATGGAAACCCAAACCCAGAAACTGAGGGTGAACCATCTGTAGAACCACCTAGTGGGGAGGACCTGGAAAATAACCAAAGTGACACCGAGACACCGAGGTCTGAATCTCCTCCTGTTGTGAGGCAACCTGTACAAGAAATGAGCGCTCCTCAAGAGCCAAACGAAGAAGCTTTTCCTCCCAGGGGCCAGAGAAGATCAAGCAGCAGCAAGTCCAGAGCAGCTGGAGTGACAATGAAGCTAGGAACTGATAGGAAGTCGGTCACCCCTTAACCCAGTGAACGATTCTCTCTCTATAGGGCACATTATAATTCCCCGCCCCAAATGGCTGATGTCTCCCCCACCGTTGAAGCTGAAGGAAGTTCTCGAACAAGACAGCACCTGGTGGTAAGACAACCTGCAGCCACTGCTGAGGTGCCCAGTGAAAACACAGTGCTGCTCTCAGCTCCTGAAGCAAGACCCGTTCCTCAGGCAACAGGTTCTGCAGAAACCAACCGGAAATGAGCTGCATGCGCCCTGGACCCAGTAAGGCCTCCTAATTATTGTCCTTGATTTGCTGACGGCGAGGCGGTATCCCCGCTCCCAGGAGAATACAGGCAGAGAGACAGTATAGCTAACCGAACTCGATCAAGGTCCCAGACCCCAAACAATACCGTTACTTATGAAAGTGAGCGTGGAGGGTTTAGACGTACGTTTTCACGCTCGGAACGGGCAGGAGTGAGAACATACGTCAGCACCATTAGGATTCCTATTCGTAGAATCTTGAACCTGAGCCAGGTTCGTTTTGTATTCACCGCCCTCACGCCATTCAGACCATGCTGAGGCAGATAATGACTGGCTTTGGGGAGCTGAGTTACTTCATGTACGGGTTGTTGATAGGTGATGTTGATCTCGGTGGGCTCCAGCCCCAAATCCAAACGCTACGTAATGGCCGAGTTTCACTGAGTGCAAATAGCAGCTTAAAGGAATGAAGTCCCTGATCCTGGCTCAGGGGAGTCCTATGACAGTAGCAGCGAAGGCGGCTCGATGGCTGGGGCCAGGCGGGAGGGATTGTTCACGCAGGGACCGGGTGACTTTTGAGGAAAGCGGTCAATGCTGCATTTGTAAAGCCTGGCCCAGTTTCTTTTCCTGCTCAACTTAAGAGGGACGCATGACCGGGGACAGCCAGAGGTCTCACCAAAGAGCAAATTGACAACCTAGCCATGAGGAATTTTGGTGAAAGCGATGCTCTGAAAACCTGTAGTGTTTGCATCACAGAGTACACGGAGGGGAACAAGCTAAGGAAACTTCCTTGTTCGCATGAGTACCACGTGCACTGCATTGATCGCTGGCTGTCAGAAAACTCTACCTGCCCCATTTGTCGTAGAGCAGTCTTGGCTTCCAGTAACCGAGAGAGTATTGTCTGAGGAATCAGGTGGGAACTTTCAGCCAAGTACCAGGTGAGGTACTGATGGTCGCAGAAGCCATACCCTATGGCCACTTTTTGCGTGGTGGTTATAAGTGTAAAAGCAAAGATGGCGCGATCTTCTGTAATGAAATGGAATTTTTAAAAAAAAGAGTAACGGAACCGTCTTGATTAGGGTCCCCCCCAATAATACTGGGTTTGTTGTTAATTAAAAGAACTGCATTTGCCCAAAGACACCTCATTCCTTCCCGGTTTTCTCAAAGCAAACTAGGTTCGCATCCATCTTTACCCCACTGTGTAGTGAACGTTTTAGGATCTCGCCACTCTGCTCTTCCCCGTGAAGAATATAACTGGAGTCATTCAGCTGCATATAGCCCCTGCTTCATTGTGGATTTAAAACAAACAACTTAGCTACCTTTTCAGAACACTGAAATTGCACCCCCTCAGCATAATTTTAGTTTGTTTATTGTATAGGGTATTGAATATGTCAGTGTAAATAACACTAATGCTAGCTCCTCTCCCACTGTACAGCTGTCTTAAGCCCAGCACTATGGTATGCCATAGAACGAGCGGATAGTTTAATGGGGATATTTATCTTGCTGTGGAAATATATTAATAATTGCTTATGCTTGTTTAAATAAACTTTTGTTTTAAAAACTGTAAAGCTTTTTGTACAGATGAGTAGCTCTTCCACTGCACTGTTACACTCATGCGTTCAGTAAAGCTGCCCCGTCCTTAGAAAGGAGACTTTGGGGGTGGTGACTTATTACACCTGGGATAATGAGGGTGGCAGAGTTGCTCCTTTAAAGCTACGACTAGAGGGCTCCTGGACTAATTATGCAAGTTAATACGTTTGGTAACATGATGTAATGAAGAAATTATGGTGGGCGTAAACGGAATGCAGTCCGTTGTTTGAGTATTAGGAGGAAATATTCCATTGTAACAACCTACATGAACAAATGCCACTGAGGAGTCAATGCCTCAATTGGTGTTGAGGTATGACTTCATGCAAGAAGTTCTTGAACAACCTGTCTCATCTCTGCAAAACAGAAATCTGCTCCACGATTGGGAGCCTATAAATATGCCTCTCCTCTGCTTTTGCTGCCTGCTCCCCATTGTTGGCAGCCATGCTTTCCTATTTCTGTAGAGTTTTTGCGTACCCAGGGCTCGTGCTGCCCAAGCAGTTGCGACTTTGGGGCCAAGCTCTTTTAGTAGTTTCTGTAGATCTCTGTAAACTGGAGGCCAGTAGAATGTTTAAGCTTTACTATCCCTTCTAAAGTTTATCTCCCTTGCATTGTGAGGGGGTTGGTGGGTTAAAAACCCAACAGGTTTGCCCACCCTGATAAGTCTTCCAAGCTAGGAATCATATTAACATATGAAGGTTTAGGATTGCCATGTAAAAATTTCCATACATCTTGGGTGAATCTTACAAAAATCTTGTTCATCTGGCACACATACTGAGAATCCGCGGGTTCTCACAAATACCATTCCCATAAATGCTGTATGGGTGCACCCTAAGCTTATAGATCTAAAATATTCATTTATCTTCAGTTGATTGAAAAGAGATTTATAGAGATGAATATATGGGGGAGTCTTGCCTCTTTATAAGCAGTCTTTTTGCCCAAAGTAGGTCTCCATCACTCTCCTCTTCCCTCTTCTTGCTGCCTTGATTACTTGGTTGAATTAAAAATTATTAGATAAATACAAATTGTGTGTGTGAGGTTGACCCTCTGCCATGGGTGAGTTCCGCTTAGTTTAGTTTTCAGCTCAAAGGTTCTTTTCTAACTGTTGGGACATGTGTTCATTTTTCAAACATTAAAAATGGTTAGAGGCAAATTTGTGTGGATTTTCATTCAGGAATGTCAATTTTTAATCATTTAAGCACACAAATGTGAATTTGCTACAATCCTGTTGTGATTGGTCGTCAGTCGCACTGTGGTTCAGCAGTGGAAGGAGGAAGTGAATGCTCTTAGCTCTCCTGCCTACTCCATCTGAGCACAGTGTCTTCTGGGGTCATGATTTCTACAGCAAGCTGGTACAGGTAGGTTTCAGATTAGAGATACTATAAACTAGTGCCTTTCTCATCCCTTGTGTGCGACTTGCATCCAAGTTAAATTTGGCTTTCCCATTGTGGTGAACCTTGCAGTCTATGAGGAGAGGCAGCAAAGACGTGTTTCTGTTTTGGACCATGGACAGTCAGTGTGACAAGACAGGCAGGCAGGCGGCTGACTTGGCTGCGGACTGACTTGCAAGACTTAGCTGTTACTGTTATTGTTTATAGTCATAAGAACATAAGAACAAGCCAGCTGGATCAGACCAGAGTCCATCTAGTCCAGCTCTCTGCTACTCGCAGTGGCCCACCAGGTTCACATGCAGGATGTGAAAGCAGTGGCCTTCTGCAGCTGTTGCTCCCGAGCACCTGGTCTGTTAAGGCATTTGCAATCTCAGATCATGAGGACGGCCAGTTGGATTGTAGCCATAGATCGACCTCTCCAAGCAAATCTGTCCAAGCCTCTTTTTTAAAGTTAGTTATCCAGGTTAGTGGCCATCACCCCTCCTGTGGGCAACTTATATTCCAAACACCAATCACAATGCGTTATGCGAAGAAGTGTTTCCTTTATTAGTCCTTCCATTTCTTCCCCAGTATTTTCAAATGTATGCCCCTGGTTCTAGTATTGTGAGGAAGGAGAGAGAAATCTCTCTCTGTCAACATTTTCTACCCCATGCATAATTTTATAGACTTCGGATCCTATCCCCCCCCTCAGCTGTCTCCTCTCCAAACTAAAGAGTCCCAAACGCTGCAGCCTCTCCTCATAGGGAAGGTGTTCCTTCTCACGGGGATCCAAGCTGGCTTACAACTGACTGAAAACGTCTCTCGGTCAGCTGCTGTCAGTGACTCAGATATGTTCTGTGCAATTCCTAGTATTCTAGGTATCAAAGAATCCTCTTTTTTTTGCATAATTTTAATAAGGCTACGCCGAATTAGGAAAAGACTGCAGTCGATATCCCTAAATCTACTCATATATCCTAAGAAAGCAACGGGTATATGCTTTAAAAAAGAAAGAAAATAATAGGGTCTTTTCCCCCCTCCCCTGCTGCTCTGATTGTAATGGGGAGGGGGCAGTGTTTCCTGTTCAGAAAAAACAGTTACAAGAGGTGTGCCCAAAGCAGCTCTTGCTCCAGCCTTCACTGAGAACACAGGCTGTTAATGCAAGGATGGATTTCTTTGTTGCTTTTTGTGTACTGTGATCCGTTGAAGCTAGAAGCCGTACATTTTTTCATGGCAGGCTTTTATGATGGTAAAAATATCAAGTTTTCTTGAATGCAGCTACTTCCGTTAGTCTTTTAAAGGAGACATCTGGGTTCATGGCATTTAATCGGTGCTGAGGGATGGATTTTTTTAAATTGTTCTGAAAGTAGAAAGAACATTGCAGCTGAGTTAACTTGGGAGGTGAAGACTCCCTGCGTGCTTTGTTATCAAAATGCCCACCTAATCTGAGCTTTAGAATGAAGCAAGTTTATCTCTCTGGTGGAATCCCCACTGGGAAACTAAACCGGGTACACCCCGGTTCCAAAAGATACAGCACCTTTTTATCGCAGTTTCTCCCTCCCCACCGCAGCCTGCCTTTATTGAGGACCTCAAAGTTAATCCCTGTCTCAGGCAATGCAACATTTCCCACGGACGCACGATCTGCTCAGCGGATCTTTTGTTCCTCGTGATTGGCTGTTGTGTTAGGGCGGGGCGGGAACGATGCCACTTCCCTCTGCTTTTTAAAAACTCTGGCATCGAGTTACAAGCCATTGGCCATGTAGATGCACAAGCTGGGGCCTTTTTTTCACACACTACATTATCATTCTCAATGCTCAAAGCGTAGCTACCTGATGTAAACAACTCAATCAGACTCTTAGATATGATGAAGAAGAGAGAAGAGTTTGGATTTATATCCCCCCCTTTCTCTCCTGCAGGAGACTCAAAGGGGCTGACAATCCTTCTTGCTCCTTCCCCTCACAACAAACACTCCTGCAGGTGGGTGGGGGCTGAGAGAGAGTTCCTGTAGCTGTGACTCACCAAGGTCACTCCAGAAGCTGGCGTATGTGTGGGAGTGCACCAGGCTAATCCTGAATCCCCCAAGATAAGCCTCCCACAGCTCAGAGGCGCGGCAGAGCTGGGCATCAAACCTCGTTCTCCAGATTAGATACCTCATTTCTAACCTCCACACGCCACTGCTGCTCCCAGTTTAGCTTCATATTTCATCGCTCCTTCAATTTCTCCCAGTTTAAGCCTCTCATGCATTTCACGTTCGCAGCTTCATATTTATACGCCTCTTCAAATAGCTTCATATTTCACGGCTCCTTCATTTGCCACAACCAGTACACTGCCCATTTAGCTTCTGATTAAGCTTCTGAATCGCTCTTCTAGGGGCTGACGGGAAAAACTCATTTTGTCCCCCTTGTCTCCCCATCAAACCAACTTTGGCCTGTGTTTTTCAAAAAGCTGCACTTCCATGCTGGTTTTTGACAAATGCAGGATGGGGGGGGGGGGGGAACACGCGCCAGAACCATGATGGAGGCAAGTTGGGCACTTGGAAGCCGTAGAGTCCTTGCCCAAACCCATTTCTTGCTGGGTTTTATGAATATTAATGGGATGAATTTGCCAGTGGGTAGCCAAACATCTGTCTCTCCAGCCAATATCGAATGATTTGGAGGAAGATCTCTCAGTTTTCACAACTATCAGAAATATTTGTTCACTTCTTTCCTGCCTTTCTGCTCCCAGTTGCAATCAAAGCAGCTTATATAGTTATCCTGTCCTTCGTTTATGCTCATAACAACATTGTGGGGTGGATTTGGATGAGTGTGTGCCTCGATTACCTCTGCTGTCAGCTTTACAAAAGTACACATTTTTTTACCACTGCTGTAAAGATTCCCAGGTCATATAGAACAATTATATATATCTATGTTGCTTAGCAATTCTGGTATAACTTACAGTGTGACCAAATTCTGTGTAACAGCATTCAAAATACATTGCAGAATAGTCTCTGCAACCCAGTAGGCTTAGTGACTTGATAGTTAGGACCTTCAATTTAACAGTTTTATCCTTTCTGTTCTGTCCTTTATTTTGTTTACTTTATGCTGTTCTGTGATTGTAAAAAAAAGGCTTGGTTGACTGCCTCCATCACAAAGTAGGATCTAAGACAGACCTGGGCATTATAGAATGCCCATGTCGGCCACATCCCCGCCTACCTGATGGATCCCTGACTGGCTCCTCTCAGCTGAGCAGGAGGCAGTTTAGGCGCTTGAGCCCCGGCAGAAGCCAAGTTGCTCGGCTGCCATTTCTGTGAGGCTTAAAGCACCTCGCTTCCCCTGGCCTGCTTGGGAGCTATTAGGCCGAGGTTCTTGAAAGCCCATGGGTGCAGCCGGGTTGCCTTGGCTGCCGGGCTTCATGGGCTTTCAAAAGCACCTCCTCGCGCCTTATCTCTGGCCCGGCCCTCCACAATATTTTCTGGTTTCCTTATGGCGGCCCCATGGGACAGTGTGTAGCCATAATTGCCCACCCCCCTGGATACGTCTAGGGGAGATCCATGTCTCAGGCCCCAGTCTGACTAATAAAACCCTCTACCACTCCCACGCTCAGATCTAGGAGGGGCAGAACATCACACAATGCATAATCTGTGGAATTCACCGCCACGAAGTGTAGTGATGGCTAATGAATTTTTTCTCCAGCCCTGTGCCTGTAACCCATAGAGATGTGCAGGCCTCGAGTTCATTGGCACCCTGCTTCTGAGGTCTACCTGCTGGGCTTCCGGGAATGGAAGAATTTCCTGGGACCATCTGAATGTCACTGTTGCCTGCTCCAGCTGTTGGAAATTGCAGAGGGGCGTCTGTGTTAATCTGATGTAGCAAAATAAAAACAAAGTCCAGTAGCATCAGCAACCCACGTGTTTTTCAACTTGAGCTTTTATGAGTGAGAGGGTGCTACTTCGGGGGTGTGGTGAGGATTTCATTTTCAAGTTCTTATCCAGCAAATTGCCCTGGGGCGAGAGGGTGGGAATTGAGGGAGAAAGAGACTTGGTGTGAATCCTGGCATCGGGCGTAATGAGGAAAACTGCAGCCCTGGGCAAAACCTGAGTTTGATGCCCCCCATGGGCGGCAGAAGGAGGCAGAACTCCCCGTCCTCCTCCCCTGGTGGCTTGTGAGATGCAAGGGGCGGGTGGGTGGTGGCGGGCAGCGGCCACATCCAGGGGAGAGTGAGGTGTGCGAGCACCCCTGACTGCTAGTCCTGCCACCCCACAAAGATCCATCCGAGGACACAGCGGTGGAGTACAGGCATCAAAGCTTAGCAGTTTGGTTCGGCTCGGCCCGAACCGTGGATCAGACTGAGCTGAGCCAGTTTGGAGGCATTTGGAGGGCCAAGGGCCCGAGCCTGCCCCCTCTGAACTCTGCGCAATCCGAACTTGTGGTAACATCCGAGATTCTCGGATGCTTTTTTATTTTTTGGGTGTTTTTCGCATTTCGGCCTCAAAGGTGCAGCCTCCATCTCCTTAGCTCCCATTGGAAACAAATGGGGGATAGGGGCAACCCGCTTGGGGGTCCATAACTTTGGACCCCCTGAACCAAACTGCACCGAACTTGGGAGACATCATCAGGACAGTCTCCTTATGATACCCTGAAATTTTGGTGCTGATATCTCTAAAAATGCACTCCCTGCAGGCCAAAATGTGAAAACACCAAAAGATAAAAAAAGCAAGAGCATGCCCTGCAAAATTCCTGAGCCCTGGGCACCTGCCCACATTGCCCAATGGACATTACGCCACTGCCTGGCATCAATCTTCCTAGTGTGATTCCCTGCAAGGAACCGAAATGGCACGACTGGCCCTGGGCTTTTGGCTTCTTCCACCACTGGAAAGAGCTTAGTGGCCCCAGCAGGATGGTTTCACGGCCTTCTGCTTCCCACCTGCTGGCCCACCAGGAGCTCCCTGAGCTGCCTCCGTGACTCTCCCAAGGCTGCGGGGCAAATAGAAGGAAATCCAACAGCTGGAGCAGGCAGGAGGACACACGGCCACCCTGCGCTCGCTCCCTGACATCTCCAGTCGAAAAGGCCGGGCAGCGGGCGACGTGAAAGACCCTTCTGTGCTTGAGACCCTGGAGAGACAATACCGACTTGGATGAACCAGTTGCCTGGTGCCACGTAAAGTGGTTTCACGCATCTGCCCTGCATCAGGTGGTGGGAGGGTAGACCTGGCTTGTCATGGCTGCTTCTTGCCAGCAAAGCATGTCAAAGATGGAGCTGATAAGTGTGTGCTTTCATCCCTTCCAGTGAAGTGACCCATGGGGAGAATTAGTTGCCTGTCAAGACCAGGATAGTAACAGAGTAGACCTTCTGAGAAGCGGAAGCTGTGTTACCGAGGTAGGATAAGTGCGGCTGCAACAGGCTTGGCACGGCAGAAGAAACAACACAACACCATAAAGCAGTTTCACTTCCAAAGAAGACTTTAGGTGCAGGTTATTTACAGTGTAGACAGTATCAGCAAGCAATCGGGCAGCATGCTCCGCAGCAACTCAGAATCCCTAGACACAGAACAGTGGAACATGCTCTACCTATATCAGTGATGGCGAACCTTTTCGAGACCGAGTGCCCAAATTGCAACCCAAACCCCACTTATTTATCGCAAAGGGCCAACCCGGCAATTTAACCTGAATGCTGAGGTTTTAGTTTAGAAAAAAACGGTTGGCATTCTCCTCTTCCTTCTCACCCTTCAAGAACCCACTCAAGCAGGGGCCAGCCTGCTGTAGGATCCAGCAAGTCCCATGCACACCGCTCTGTGCCTCTCTAGCATCTCTGCCTCCTCTGCGCCCCCCATCTCGGGCTGCAGCCACCCGGAGCACAGGCACCAGGCCTGCCAGCCGAGTCCTCCCTGCTCACTGCGGTGCACGCACGTTGTGCTCAGTGGCTCAGACCAGCCTAGATGTGCGTGTGTGTGTGTGTGGGGGGGTGATTTTCCACCCCCACATGACGAACTCTGTGTGTGTGCCCACAGAAAGGGCTCCGAGTGCCACCTCTGGCACCCGTGCCATAGGTTCGCCATCACTGACCTACATACTACTGTTAGCCTATCACAGTTAAGGTCAGTGATCAGGATTAAACTGGTTCTGCACAGTTACATCAGGTTCTGACAGGTGTTTCTGACTGACAAGTGCTGTCACCTGGATCACATTGATCTGTCTGCTCACAAGATGCACACCACATATTTTTTTATTCCCTGACAAATAGTTTCTGTGCCCTGTTGAATATGGATGAGAGTCCTGTTGGCACCCTTTTGTGTCTCTTTGATCTGTTCTGGAGAACCATATGTTTAGGTGGGGCTGTTCGGTGGAAGGCGATGGCCCTCTTTCCTTGACCCACTGTGGGGAGACGGAGCAGTATGATTGGCCCTGCCCCCGCTTCCTTTCTCTCCACCTGAAAGTGGAGAAAAATCTGAAGAACTCCATGGGGCTGGTGGTTACAGATCAGCATTTGAAGACCATTCTTCTGGGTAAATAATAACGGTAGAGAACTAGATGTAAAGAACTGGATCCTTGTTCTTTTTAAACCCATGCAATCTTCAATAAACTATACTGAATGAAATTTGCCAATATATCCTATTCTAGCCTGCAGCTGAAGCTGGGCTTCAGTTCTTGCTTTGTATCGTTCCAACGATTTCTGCATTTTTGTCTGCAAGGGATTTCAAGTAAACCTGCGTTGTCACCACAAGGTCTACTGGGCCACCCTGGTGGTGCGCAGGCACGCATCTTGACCGATCCTCAGCTGAGCACTCCTTCCCTCCCTATTGCCATTTGCTGCAGTTTCGATGAAGTCAGTGGGCATACAAAAGAAATTGATGCTCAATTAGCCCCTGACTGCCACCGTCTGGAGCATTTGCAACCTATGTAGTTGGCTTTTAAAAGGGGGTAAGCAGATAGACCCACCCATGAGTAGTGACCAGGGTGGCACCATCGGAGCATCATACTCAAAGGCAGTCTACCTCTGCCAACTCCTTTGGCTTCTGCCTCTCTGCCTGTGGTGCATTGGCTTGGCTGCTATGGAAAACAAGATGGTGGATTAGACTGTTCCGCTGATCCAGGAGGAACCTTCTTGTGTCTCTTTGTACACTTCTGTACTTCATTGTGAGCATCGTCTCAAAGCAGGGGGTGTGCACTCTGCCTTTCAGATGTTTTCCAAGTAGGAATGGAGGTTGGTTTGGCTCTGCGTGATGACAAACATAGCAGTGGAGTTCCAGCTTGCTAGTGCTTAGCTGCTTGCCTGCTGAGATCTGCACAAAGGGTGATGGCCTAGGTAACAACGAAGAGGTCGGATCTATACTAGGGGTCTGCAACCTGTGGCTCCAGAGCCGCATGCGGCTCTTTCGTCCTTGTACTGCAGCTCCCCGTGGCTTGGGTCCTCTCAACCTCCTTCAGAGAGTCGCCCTAAGGGTTAATGGGAAAGAGTCCCCGTTCCTAGAGAGGCACAGCCTGAGACAGTTATCCCAAGCCACTTCCGGCTTTCCTGTCCCAGCTGCCTGGTTGGCCAATGACGGTGATGTAGCACTTCATGGATTTCATAACACACTATAATTGTTTATACAAAGCATAAAGGTAACAAAACAATATGTACAGTGTTATCTTCATTTTAAATGTCAAAAAGTATTTGCGGCTCCAAGTGTTTTCTTTTCTGTGGAAAACGGGTCCAAGTGGCTCTTTGGGTGTTAAAGGTTGCTGACCCCTGATCTATACTCTGCCTTTCTTTTCTGTAAGGAGTCCCAATGGGGCTTAATGAACTCCTTTCCTTCCTCTCCCCACAACAGAGACCTTGTGGGGGTGAAGGAGTGGGGCTGAGAGAGTTCTGAGAGAACTGGGACTCGCCCAAGGTCACCCAGCAGACTTCATGTGGCAGAGTTGGGAATCAAGTCCTGTCCACCAGATTAGAGTCTGCTGCTCATGAGAGTCTACCATCCTTAACCGCTACACCACGCTAGGCTGCCAGCAAGATGTACTGTTATGCTCTGGAGCAAAATGTTGGATACACTAATGGTGCCCTTGGAGGAGCTGTTGTTAAAATCCATGGGTTGTCTGGCGGGGGGGGGGGGTCTCGTAAGGAAAAAACAAGTTGCACGAGGCCAGAGTCATTCTGGACTTCCCAAGTGTTGGCTGCAAACTCTTGAAAAGCTCATTTGGATTACAAAAGGTGAATATAATACTGACACTAAATTTAGGGACCAGTGATGCAAACTGGCTGGCCTGGACTAGCCTGACCTTGGAAGCTAACCAGGGTCAGCCTTAGTTAGTGCTTGGATGGGAGACCACCAAGGGGCTCCAGGGTTACTACACAGAGGCAGAGGCAAGCAGCAGCGGAAGTCCTGTGTATGTCTGTTGCCATGAAAACCCTCCAGGTTTGCCATAAATCAGCACTTTCAACCACCAAAGCAAGTGGAAAGCTTGAAGGGGAGACGACGTGTTTCCCTGCCCACGCTTCCTCCCCCCTTGCTTGCTCCCCTCCCCCCGTTGTGTCAGGCCTCGCTCTGCTGTGGCCTGGCATCACAGGCCTGGAGCCGAGGACACCCCCGTCCCTGCTGTTATCTGTGGCCCCGGGGCCTTTCTAGTCTGTCTCTTTGTGACTTGCTTGTAACTAGTGAAGTATCTAGTGAAACTCCCATTTCCTAGTGAAACTAGTAACTAGTGAAACTCCCATTTCCTGGAGAAGGGAGTATGTCTGTTGCGGCCTTGGGCCAGCTCATAACAATACTGCATTCACACTACCCTTTCTCAAGCAGGCAATTGTGGGAATCAATGGGAGGGGGGGAACATCTGAATGGGCAATGTTTGAATGTTTTAAAATATAAACTAGCTGCAAAAGTTGGAGCGTCAGCTCTGGCATTCTGCGGCCTAGGTCTTGACACAGTGCAATAAAGCTCTCGAAATATTCCTGAGTCTCAATCATTGACTGGAGTAACAGACCCTCACACTTTGCTGCATTTTAACCCCCCTCCCCACACCCCATTGCCCTTGTTTTGCTCCCCCCTTGTCTCTTCTCTTCTGCTTTCTCTCTGCCATTGCTTCTCCCTTCTGCTGTGCTCTTGCTCTTTAAAAAAAACCTGTACCTGGTGTTGATAAGGACTGCCCTTGTCCCAACTGTGATCTTTCAAGACCTCTGTTCGCATCTGGGGGAAAGTTTTTTTGTGTGTTAAATACCCCCCCTTTTTTAAAAAAAGCATCAGGATCTTTCTACATATCAGGAGGGATCTCCCTAGTCCATAGAAACATGGAGCAGTAGTGGCGTAGGAGGTTAAGAGCTCGTGTATCTAATCTGGAGGAACCGGGTTTGATTCCCAGCTCTGCCGCCTGAGCTGTGGAGGCTTCTCTGGGGAATTCAGATTAGCCTGTGCACTCCCAACACATGCCAGTTGGGTGACCTTGGGCTAGTCACAGCTTCTCGGAGCTCTCTCAGCCCCACCTACCTCACAGGGTGTTTGTTGTGAGGGGGGAAGGGCAAGGAGATTGTGAGCCCCTTTGAGTCTCCTACAGGAGAGAAAGGGGGGATATAAATCCAAACTCTTCTTCTTCCCCGTTCCTTGCCTGGACCCACTGTGAGGGTTTTTGGATCAACCCTCTGTGGCCACGTTCAGAATCGGATATCAGGTTGGGGTGCCTCCTGTGAGTCAGTCCACAAGGCTGCCTTTTGAATGTGGGGAAGGCTTGAATTGGAAGCATGTGCCCCCATTAGTTTTTGTGTCAACACAACTACCTCTTTGGAAGTAAATCTAAGAAAGGAACTTGAAGCCCTCTGTGCATTTGTTATAATCTTTGCTGTCATGCAGGACCTGCAGCTCGACAGCGCACAAAATGATGCAGCCTCTTGCCTATATCACCAACAGCAGCTTGCTCAATGTCTGCACCCAATCCCGTTCGGTAATATTGCAAGGTTGCTTGTTATAAAATTAAGTGCCTGATATGTCAAGAACAGTTTAAAGCTGCACAGGTGATGGTATGAACATTATCAACAAAGTCTGGCTTTATTGTTTAGTGAGCTTGTCATCGTACTGTTGCTAAACTGTGGGCTGCATGAAGGTATCCGTCCAAACGCAGAGCTTCCCAAGATTTTGTTCCGTTTTTCCATTTTGAAAGTTGTAGGCATCTTCCATCTCTCAACACGTGTCAAGTCACACTTTCAGAAGAAGTAACGAAGGTTGCCCATGTATTGTCGAAGGCTTTCACGACCGGAATCACTGGGGTGCTGTGTGGTTTCCGGGCTGTATGGCCGTGTTGTAGCAGCATTCTCTCCTGACGTTTCGCCTGCATCTGTGGCTGGCATCTTCAGAGGATCATCTTCAGAGGATTTGAAACCGCGAGGACGCCACAGATGCAGGCGAAACATCAGGAGAGAATGCTGCTAGAAAGCGAAAATTAGAGAACGTTTAACTGATGTTCAAAACATACAAGCTAAGTTGTAATAAAGGTGGTTAAAAAAAACACCTTTATAATTACAATCGGATCTTGCTGTGTGTGGATATATGATACTTGCTTTGGTGGTTTAACACTATTGGAACTGTGGTGCTTCTACACTCTAAAGCAGGGGTAGGGAACCTGCGGCTCTCCAGATGTTCAGGAACTACAATTCCCATTAGCCCCTACCAGCATGGCCAATTGGCCATGCTGACAGAGGCTGATGGGAATTGTAGTTCCTGAACATCTGGAGAGCCGCAGGTTCCCTACCCCTGCTCTAAAGCTTGAGAAAATCCTCACAATGTGTTTTATATTTTTGTAAAGCGTGGGGAGTGGGGCTATGGTTGAAGTATCTGTTTACATGTGTATGGCCTGTGGCTAATAAACATTGAATTGAATGCTGCTAGAACACGGCCATACAGCCAAGAAACCACACAGCACCCAAGGAAGTTGCCCATCTTCAGAGGATCCGACCCACTATGTTTCCGCAGGAGTCGTTTCTGGGCCTTTCACTTTCTTGGAAGGAGCAAACTCAGCACTGGCTTGTACAGCTGAGCGTGGATCCAGTTGCACCCTGCAGAGAAGCTACTGGATTCCCTGCTCTCAGCAGAGACTGTTTGAGGAGCCAAAGGCAGAGCTGTGATTCATACAGAGAAATTGAAGGCCACCTCCTGCGTGAAAGGGTGACAGGGGCAGGCGGTGCATGTACATGGTTGGTGGGAAGTGCCATCAAGTTGCAGCCAACTTATGGTGACCCCGTGGGGCTTTCAAGGCAAGAGACATTCAGAGGTGGCTGGTCGTTGCCTGCCTCGGTGTAGTGGCCACTTAGACTTCCTTGGTGGTCTCCCTCCAAATAATAGCCAAGGCTGACCTTGTTTAGCTTCTGAAATCTGATGCTATGGGCCATGCAGGTCAGGGCTGTGGTGCATTAGCAGTCCTCTTAATGGGTCTTGTTCTTTGGGAGTTACTGTGCTATCCAAAAAACTTAGCAATGATTGTGATATTTTAGTCACTTGGCACAGCAGAAATATCTACCGGGGCTGCTTGTTGTATCTCTACATGAGTTCTAGACTTGCTTCCCTGGTTTGAGAAGGAAGAGTGTGAACCAGGTAATCGTGCAGAGTATTTCAGGCTCACGGGAATTTGAATTATTTTATTTTTATTTGTTACAACCCACTGTTCTCCAACTGCACATGGTTTGGGAGTTAGTACACTGGTGGTAGTTGTCCAGTATTTCTAGTCTAAAGGGCATGCCTATATCCCCACAGCATTAAAGGTGTATAAAGCAAAGGTGCTATCCAACAACTATTATCCACTCTGGATCAATGCCTGGGACAATTCTGTTGAGAGGGTACAATCAACTTGGGGATGCGGCGGTCTACAAATCTAAAAAATTAATTAATTACATAAATAAACTTTCCTTCATAGGATCTTTGGGGTCCCGCATTCCGTCCCTTACACAGTGTTGTGTTTAGAATCTGGTCTGTATCGTCTGGAAACCAGAGCATGGCTTGTCACCCTCAAATTCTGGATACGACTCTGTTTCAATTCTGCCCCTTATAGTCCAATATTATGCTCTCTGGTCTTCCAGCTATGGAATGGTGGGGATTGATAATTTCAAAGTTAGTTCAGCTTGGTCTCTCGAGGGGGGCTCTTTTGATGTTTACCCCCAAAGAAATTATGAGGGACATTAAAATACGACTTTTCGATCAGGTACAACAGTATCTTCATAGCTGTGCTACGACCTCCTGCTCCCCACTTCACTTCGGTATTATGCCAAAACTGGGACAGATCACTAAATATTTGCACCATCTATTTGGCCCCCGACAAAGGTGGGCTCTGACGAGGGCCAGGTGGAATGCTTTTATCAGCTTTGGAACAGAGACATTTCTGTAATATTTATTTATTTATTGAACGTATAGGCCGCCTCATCCCTGAAGGGCTCAAGGCGGCTCACAATATGGCTGTTCTACCGAACAGCAATCAACAACATAAAATCAGCAGCATAAAACACTGAAGCAGCAGTGGCGTAGGAGGTCGTAGCACAGCAGTGGCGTAGGAGGCTAAGAGCTCATGTATCTAATCTGGAGGAACCGGGTTTGATTCCCAGCTCTGCCGCCTGAGCTGTGGAGGCTTATCTGGGGAATTCAGATGAGCCTGTGCACTCCCACACACGCCAGCTGGGTGACCTTGGGCGAGTCACAGCTTCTCGGAGCTCTCTCAGGCCCACCTACCCTCACAGGGGGGAAGGGCAAGGAGATTGTAAGCCCCTTTGAGTCTCCTGCAGGAGAGAAAGGGGGGATATAAATCCAAACTCCTCCTCCTCCTCCTGAACCCATTGAAACCTATGCAGCAATTACAACAACAAAGAACTATAAATTAAGACAACCAAGGTTTCTATAAAACAACAGTTATTTAAAAACAGGCGCCCGATCTAAGGCTAAAAGAAAGGGAGGGAGTAGGCAGGGCCCGCGATGGAATCCATAAATCAGGCCCAACCGTAATAAAAGATGGAAACAGGCAGCCTCAATTTCAGTGGGGGCTGATGGGACCAATGACGGTCGACCTCCAAAAGCCCCGGTGGAATAGTCTCGCCTCTTGCAGGCCCTCTGCCGGAACTCACTCAATATGCCTCCGCCCGGTTAAGTCTGCGGTACAAAGCTAAAGCTTGACCTCTGTTGAAGCAGCTTTGAGCCCCGATTTTGCTCTCTCTGCTTAGAAAGGGCTGTTCTTCCCTATCTAAGACTAACGGTTCTCAAAGCTGAACTATCGTGCGACTTCTGAAATAGCGATGATCCTCACACTCTGGAGAAGAGCGTTCAGTGCTTATTACAGGTCCTGGCTTTATTATTGTATGTATTTACTGTATAATTAACTTACGCCTAATAAAGGGTTTGTGTGTTTGTTTACGAAGGAATTCTAGGATTTCTGAAAAGCTGGCACAGGGTTCCATTTTATTTGAGCCACCCGGTTTTCAATTGTTCATTTGGCAACCATTTTCTGCCTTGCAATGGGCCCACTGGCCAGCAGAGGGGAGTCTTGGTTAAGGGGAAAAAGTGCTGTCCCCTTCATCCACTAGAAGAGCAACTAGTTTTTAACAAGGAAAATGGGTAGCAAAGATTTGTGGTGGGGCTGGGGTGGGGGGAAGGGGACATATGACTACGTTCGCATCCATGTTATTGAAGAGCTAAACTTTATGTGAGGATGTTTCATGGATAAATGAGTGGGACCTGAGACAAGGAAAAGTGGAATGTTTGTGTGTTGCGCCATCAGATCTCTTCCGATTGATGGCAACCTTATGAATCAAAATGTCCCGTTGTTAACAGCTTTGCTCAGAGCCTGCAAACTGAGGGCCGGGGCTTCCTTCATAGAGTCCATCCATCTCATGTTGGGGCTTTCCCTTCTCCTGCTGTCTCCTCTTCCTGGCATTATTGTTTGTTCTAGTGCAGGGGTAGGGAACCTGCAGCTCGAGGAAACGTCGATCTTGACTCTTCTGCCTGCACTGCGGCAAGTCCAATTGAGCAGAGCACGCCGGCCCTCATCTCGTTGCCCGGCCTCTGCCGAGTGGGGACAAGGCGCGCCTGCTCGGCCATGCGGTCGGCTGGGCTGCCTGTGGGCTTCCCCTCTCTGGGCGCTTTTCCAGTGGCTGGCGAGGCCGAGCTGCTGGCCCCATCCTTGCCTGCCTGCCTGCGCTTCTCAGAATGAGCGGAGTAAAAGGTAGAAAAAACCCCCAATATATATAGTGTTATCTTTTTTTAAAATGTCAAAAATTATTTGTGGCTCCAAGTGTTTTCTTTTCCCGTAGAAAACAGGTCCAAATGGCTCTTTGAGTGTTAAAGGTTCCCTACCCCTGTTCTAGTGACTCCTGTCTTCTCGTAATGTGACCAAAGTACAGCAGCTTCAGGTTTGATGTGATCTAAAGCCCAGTGATTTGTCTTTTGGGCAGTCCTCAATAGCCATACAAATTCTCCCCCCAGCACCACATTTCAAGTGAATTTGCTCTCTTCTTGACAGCTTTCTTCATTGTCCAGCTTTCACACCCGTACATAGTAATAGAGAATACTGTGCAGGGGCGTAGAAGGAATATGAGTTAGTTTGTATTTTTTTGCATTTTTTGTGTTGTTGATGTTTTCGGCCAGCAGGGTGTGCAATATTTAGGCTAGCCGCTAGCAACACCAAAATTTCAGGCTATCCTCAGGAGACACTCCTACTGATACCACCCAGTTTTGGTGAAGTTTGGTTCAGGGGTCCAACATTATGGACCCCCAAAGGGGGTGTCCCATCTCCTGTTGTTTCCAATGGGAGCTAATAGTAGATGGGGCTACCCCTTTGAGGGCCCATAACTTTGGACCCCCTGAACCAAACTTCACCAAAACTGGGTGGTATCATCAGGAGAGTCTCCTGAAGATAGCCTGAAATTTTGGTACTGCTAGCTTAAACACTACTCCTCTGACAGGCACTCCTAAATTTTCCCCAAATTCTCCCTTTAAATCCATCCGCTCTGGTGTGGATTTGAAGGGAGAATCTAGGCTCTCTCGTCTAAACATGTTTAAACGTGATGTCTAAACGTGATGATGTCTCAGGGTGGAAACCCCCCCCCCCCCAACAGCATCACTTCCAGTGTTGTTTAAATTAGGGACCCATGGGTGTGTTCTGATTTGTGTGCTGCTGCTGGCCCATACAGGGTCTCCACGAGTGGTCATATTGTATTTTGCTCCCTGGTATTTAATACCGAGCACATCTATGAGAACAGAGAAGATGGGTGTGGGTAGGAAACAGAATCCCAGTTTCTGGGATCACAGATAATTCTTCAGGCATGTGCTACTCTGCTTGAAGTCCGCGTCTACAAAATTTTCTCAAGGTCCCACTGCACTGTGTTTGAGAAAGTAGCATGTGGCACTAATCCCCAAGTTGAATTAAGCACGAGGCATCTTCCTACGCCAGACAGCAGGTGTTTCTGGTAGAGAACAAGCATTCATCCCAGCCACCCATCTGGCTCCACTGTTGATGACTGTGAACGAGTCCAGCTTTTGGTGCAAGGCCCTGGAGCAGAGAGCGCTGGGCATGGGGAAAAGCACGATGTCCTGTGGGAGGGGCCATCCTTGCTAATATGAAGAATCCACTTGCGTATAAACTGCCATTATTGCAACGACAAAGTTCTCAATGTGCTTACTTGTTCCAGAATCTTGCTGTGTGTTTTGTGGCCAGTTTGGATGAAACTCACAGGGAATGCAGAGATGCTCCTTGATAAGAGTCCTGCAGATTTCCAGACAGACATCCGGTGATTCAGGAATAATGTGTAAAAACAGCATTAGAGGCTTGAGTTTCTGATTATTTTGCTTTCCACCCAATAGGAACCAGGGTCCCAGAAAAACACGGAACTCACGACAGGAACCTTCCCTGCAATATTTCATAAAAACAGGTGCAAGTGTCCCCCGGTGAGCTCACTGTTGCACGTGAGTGTGTAATCGCAAGATGCTGAACCAAAACAACTCTGGCCCAATAATTTATTGGAAAATAGTTTATTGACTTAATGAACACACCAAAAAGCTCCTGCAGACATTCACTCTGAGACAGAACTTGCATAGGACAGTGAAAGCAGTTAGAACCAAACCCGAACATGGTTTCACACGTTCACGGATCCCACCAAAGACTCACACTGATCAGCAGAGAAGGCAAAGAAAGTCTCCATGAGCCACAATCAGTCAGCCATGTGGTCATGATGCCCCCCCCCCCCCAACTTGGAAACCATCTTCTGGGTACAGGGAAAAAGTGTCTGGGAAGCTAGACAAAGGGGGGAAATATGCCGGGCGCCGAACAAAGCGGGCAGGCTGCCAAACTGAACACTTCAGATGGGTTTGCTTCCGGCTGGGGTGATTTCAAGAAACTGCTCTTAGTTTAGGGATCCTCCTGAGGTGGCTCTGAGCAGGATTCATTTCCAGATGTGATCCCTTAAATGTTAATAGGGAAGAGAGCCATTGGATTCATTACGCAAACAACAATTGTGTGTAACGTAAAATGATGAAAGCCAAGAAACGCGTCACACACTTATACGGAGGTTGGTCTTAAACAATGAAATATATAATTTATTTTCAATAATTCAACAGTTCATGAAATATAAAGAAATAACATTCAAAAATAAGAAGACCATATCCATGGTTCAGCCAACTAAGAAATAGGTCTTATTTGCACCCGGTAATATAATCACAAAATTTTTATACGTAGAAACCAAAGTTCATTGTCCAGTTCATAGTCTTATTCATAAATTAAATCCACAGTAATCACTTACAGAGTTAATCAAAATGAATCTCTCAAAACGCCTCACGCGTTTCAAAGCGTTTTCGTTGATGTCTTCCTCAGGAGAAGAACCATTTCATTCATTTTCTTTCTCACATTTCTTAGCTGCCATATAGATTTGCAATGTTTAAAAATGTCTAAAAATGTTTAAAAATGCTCTAAAATTAGTTAAAATTATGTTGCATGTAACAAAATGTTAAAAATATTATTCATCTATATTTTATAGAAAATCTATATGGCAGCTAAGTTATTACTGTGGATTTAATTTATGAATAAGACTATGAATTGGACAATGAACTTTGGTTTCTACATATAAAAAATTTGTGATTATATTACCGGGTGCAAAAAAGACCTATTTCTTAGTTGGCGGAATCATGGACACGGTCTTCTTATTTTTGAATGTTATTTCTTTATATTTCATGAATTGTTGAATTATTGAAAAGAAATCATATATCACTCTGTACAAGTGTGTGACGCGTTTCTTGGCTTTCATCATTGGATTCATTACACCTTCCCCAGTGTGAAAGGGGAGATCCGCTCCTACAATTTCCCTTGGTGAAAACCGTTCTTTTCCTGGGCAGCACTAAGAGGAGGCTGTGAGCACTGCAGACTCTGGCGTTTGCACCTGTCTGGTGCCCAAGAGGAATTCCTCACTGAGCTGATAGTCTGAGCCAGAGAGCACCCAGCGGCCGCCACCCTAAACGTAAATGCTGGAAAGAGCTGCCGTTGCCAGCAAATGACCTTTCACCTTTTCTTCAACGGCCTTCATTCCTCGTGGAATGCAGATGCTCCCTTTCTCCAGCGCAGTGCTTGAAAGGCCAGGCCAAGGCCGGGGAAATCTTGCCCCGAGGATACCTGCAGCTCTGCCAGTGGACGCATCTGGGCACCAGTTCTTAGATTCCACACCATGTGCTCTGGGAGGGCTCCTCATAGGGAAGACCTCCCAGGGCAAGGCAAGGCAAGCGCCCCACCCCTCTCCAGCCCACGAATTCCTGCCTTTTTGGATATTGGTCACTTTTACCATTTCAGGCATTTCTTACAAGGTCTAGAAATTATTTTTTTTTAAAGAAGAGGAGTTTGGATGTACATCCCCCTTTCTCTCCTGCAGGAGACTCAAAGGGGCTGACCATCTCCTTGCCCTTCCCCCCCTCACAACAAACACCCTGTGAGGTGGGTGGGGCTGAGAGAGCTCCGAGAAGCTGGGACTAGCCCAAGGTCACCCAGCTGGCGTGTGTGGGAGTGCACAGGCTAGTCTGAATTTCCCAGATAAGCCTCCACAGCTCAAGCGGCAGAGCTGGGAATCAAACCCGGTTCCTCCAGATCAGAGCGCACCTGCTCTTAGCCACTGCTCTTAGCCACTACACCACTGCAGCTCAGGGAGCTTTGACTCTTTAAAGGCTGCTTACAAATGGGGGAGCCGACCTCCTCTCTGCCCTGTTGTGGCCTCAGGATGGGTCTGACGTGCTCTTGCTTTCCATAGGAAAAGCTGAAGGCAAGAGCAGCAGGCACACGGCAACTTCCGTGCACATTGGTAGAAGGGAGTTTACTGCACGAGGGTTCCGTTGCCGGCCCACTGTGGGGGCATTCTGGGAATCGGCTAAAATTAACATCCTGAAACTCTTAGGTGCTATTGAACTTGAATCTCATTCTCCTGCTGAAGACCAGCATGGCGACCCTCTGACTCTGTCACCACGGGGGCTGTTCTGAGCTCTCGTGTGCTCATCGCATACATAGATAATCTCTGATTAAGTGTGTCTGGCAGGTTGTTGCAATGTTTCGAAGCCTCTGAAACCTGCCTGCTTAGCGGGGCAAGAGTGGAGGAAGAAGAAGAAGAAGAAGAAGAAGAAGAAGAAGAAGAAGAAGAAGAAGAAGAAGAAGAAGAAGAAGAAGAAGAAGAAGAAGAAGAAGAAGAAGAAGAAGGAGGAGGAGGAGGAGGAGGAGGAGAAGGAGGAGGAGGAGAAGGAGGAGAAGGAGGAGAAGGGGAGGAGAGGAGGAGGAGAAGAAGGAGGAGGAGGAGAGGAGGAGGAGGAAGAGGAGTTTGGATTTATATCCCCCCCTTTCTCTCCTGCAGGAGACTCAAAGGGGCTTACAATCTCCTTGCCCTTCCCCCCTCACAACAAACACCCCGTGAGGTGGGTGGGGCTGAGAGAGCTCCGAGAAGCTGTGACTAGCCCAAGGTCACCCAGCTGGCATGTGTGGGAGGGCACGGGCCAATCTGAATTCCCCAGATAAGCCTCCACAACTCAAGCGGCAGAGCTGGGAATCAAACCCGGTTCCTCCAGATCAGAGTGCATCTGCTCTTAGCCACTACGCTGTTGGAAGTGAAGGACTTTGTTACGCTGTTTCCTGCCTCAACCTACAGAGGGGTTTTTTACTAGAGAGCTAATGGCTAGATAGGGACCTAGGGATTTGACACCTTTACTCTATCATGCTGGTTCTATCCCTTTGATGTTAGACTGATACTCTCAGGGACTTCCTTCCTTCCGGCTTCTTCCTCGACCCCTTCTCACCACTTCTTCCTGCCATGCCTAGAGAGAGGATGGATGCTCCTCGCATCCATCTCCATCCAGTTGTAGGGATTAAAGATAGCAGCATAGTGACTCTATCTACCTACCTTTCTATCCAGAATGGAGTTCACTAATAAATACTCTTTTATTAGATAAGAAACTATAACCGACCCCGACTTTTCTTTTTTTGTGTAAGCTTCGCAGCGATCATTGGGACTCATCACGCACACGCACGCACACGAGGTAAGGGCTTCTGCTGTGTTCTAGCCACCCGTGCAGCCTTCTGCTAACCAATACTTTTATAAAGAGATAATGTCTCAACTGCAAAAAAAGAGCTCTTATCCCAACAGGTTAATGGGCCCAGGCATTCAACAAGTTATTGTGCCAATGGTTGTTTAGCCCATATTTTTCTTTTTACTTTGGTGATTGAGATCCCAACCTTTGTTTTTTACCTGTCAAAAGGTGAAAAGAGCTTGGCACTAATGGAGTTAAGTTTTCTGCTAGTTTTTCCCAGAGGCTTAGAGAGTGCGATCTCTAGGAGTTTTGACAAACTTTTGCCTTGTACTAGCTTAACCACTTCTGGAGAGCCATTGACTACTAAAGATGACTTCTCTTCTCTCGATGGGCGACTTCCTCTGATGATTTTGATGAGGAAGACTCGAAGCTTTTCAGAGTGGCGGCCCGAGATTAGCTTGGCCTCTTCTGATCGCATGAAGACCTCATTCACGTTTTGAATGACACCCACCAGGAAATGCTGCGTAAACCGGGAGGCAGCAAAAAACGGCGTGGAAGAAACGTCAAACTCTCGTGCTTGTGCTTTTATCATCTCAACCGTGAGTTCAGCCCCTTACGCTTTCACACATAATTGATATGACTTCTGCTAAAAGAGGATGCTGGACACTTTAGCCAGACTGGCCACAATCGAGGGAGGCTGGTCTAATGTCCACGTATTGCTTTAAAGCATGAACTATATTTCTACTAAGGTACCTCAAGAAAGGGACACCTTTCATGAATCACCTCCACCAAAAACTTTGGCAGCAATGTTTCACTTCTCTTTAAAATAGACGCCAGGAAATGTCTGATCTAGATAAGCAGTCTGCATTATTTCTAACTCTACCAAGAGACTTTTGCTAACCTCTAGTTGCCAATTTGGAACAGAGGGAAGGCTTTAAAAAAATTCTCTCAAGCTGTAGAAAGAGATCAAAATAATACATGTTTCTAGTCAGGGATGTAATGGCTGGAAATGCAGGGAAAAGTCAGCCCTCTCAGTCTTTGGAACATAATGCCTTTAAGGCATCCTTCCATTCTAAAACAAAAGGGCAGACCTTTAGAAATGCAAATGACCAAGAGAGATGAGAAAAAGCACTGGAGGAAGGGGAGCTCAACCCTTTAGAGGAAGGGGGGCCCAACCGGATGGAAGAGATCACGTGACCACCAGAGCCAGGGAAAGTTCCTTTGATGTGCAATTTGGCCACAGCAATAAAAATACCTATAGGCCACGCGGTCCCAACCAGGGATTCACCTCTAACAAAGAGATCATTTGTTACAAATGCCAACAGCCAGGTCACAAAGCGAATCGCTGTTTCAACAACAGCCAGCCACCAGGGGGAGACTCTTCGACTGCTCCCTAAACTAAGAGCAGTTTCTTGAAGTCACCCCAACCTGAAGCAAACCCATCTGGAGCAAACCAGACGAATCTGTATATCAACGGCTCCATCCTTCAGGCTTCTAACCTCTTCTGAAAGGAAACTGATTGCCTCGTTTTGACCAGGGCAGCTACTGGCACTTGGCTGGCTACGCAAGCAGAACCCTGCATGTTCGCTGCACAGGACAAGCATCTTACTGTTTTGTTGACAAGCAACACAGAGGCCATGGAAAAGGGGGCAGTGGAACAAATCAGGAAGCGAACATTCCCTTGCCACTTCAATGAGGCTAAAAAAAATCCCTGCATCGCTTCTAAAAGGCTACAGATCTCCCTAGAATTCTTTGCTCCTTTACTGAATTCTTTGCTCCTTTACTGAATTCTACTGGAGCAGCAGTGGCGTAGGAGGTTAAGAGCTCGTGTATCTAATCTGGAGGAACCGGGTTTGATTCCCAGCTCTGCCACTTGAGCTGTGGAGGCTTATCTGGGGAATTCAGATTAGCCTGTGCACTCCCACACACGCCAGCTGGGTGACCTTGGGCTAGTCAGAGCTTCTTGGAGCTCTCTCAGCCCCACCTACCTCACAGGGTGTTTGTTGTGAGGGGGGAAGGGCAAGGAGATTGTCAGCCCCTTTGAGTCTTCTGCAGGAGAGGAAGGGAGGGATATAAATCCAAACTCTTCTTCTTCTTCTTCTTCTTCCTTCTAAAAGGCTACAGATCTCCCTAGAATTCTTTGCTCCTTTACTGAATTCTACCTGATCAGGTTGGCCCAGACTAGTCCTTGGAAGCTAAGGAGGGTCAGCCTGGTGAGCATTTGGATGGGAGACTTCCAGGAAGTCCTGGGTGACCACACAGAGGCAGGCAAACCATCTCCAAACATCTCTTGCCTTGAACACCCTGCAGGTTCTCAGAAATCGGCAGTGACTTGGCAACCGAGTCAAAGCAAAAACCACCCATTCGCTGAAACGAGAGATACTGGGAAAGCTAATTGGAAAATGCTGAAGTGCTTCTGCAGTTTTCTAGAGTAATTTGATGTCAAACAGAACATCAGCCAAGTGTGCTTTAAGCTTTGGAAAGCGGAGAAGCAGAGTCAACAAAGAAGGCGAGAACACAGAGAGATTCCGGGAAAGGTCAGCAGGCCCACCAAACGATATGATTTCAACACAGCTTTGATAATCAAAGGGAAGGAAAGATTTCCCACCAGTGAAACACTTCCCCCCCCCCCGCAACACAACAATTATCTAAAAGGAAAAAAAAAACCTGTACAATAACATTTCATGCCTTTAGTATAACAGTTATTACAGAGATTAACGATACAGATAACACCTGACATATACGATTGTCTTGGCAAGCTGAGAATTTGCAGATGGCAAGTTGGGAAAGATCTGGAGCGTGAAAGGATAGCAAAACATGATCCAACGCCCTGATAGAAAACGGCCACAAAGGAAGGCTTACAGGGTTGTTGTTTTTCAAATCCATCTATATAGTCATTACGCAGGTCGAACTGATATGAGGCTGGTTTGCGTACACAAAAGGCCTTCTGCTCATTTCAACCCCAACTACCACGCTGGGCAGGCAATCTGCTAACCCAGGGCAAATGTATGCAGCTGGTCACCATGATGGACACTGAGAACTGACCTTTAATGTCACCTGACAGTTATGGCTGCTGTCATGGGGAGGGGGCTTTGGCTGTGTGGCTTTACCTAATGTACCTTAAGTTAGGGGTGCGGGTGGGGGAGGTTTTAATGTTAGTGGACTTTCAAGCTGCAGTTGTCTTGCCTGGCCAGAAACATTTTGTTTCATGTCACCTCTGATGCCAAAGGGCAGAAGGGATTCTGGGATCATCAGAGCAGCACGTGACTCCAAGGGGCAAAATTCTCCCTGCCTTATTTCATAAAGAACTAAATACAATCCTTCAGATGCTGCTTCTGGAGGAAAAGTATTTCCACCGTACGGTGCCGTCTAGAGCGTGAGGGGGGCGCAGAGGTCTAGTTCAGGGGTAGGGAACCTGCGGCTCTCCAGATGTTCAGGAACTACAATTCCCATCAGCCTCTATCAGCATGGCCAATTGGCCATGCTGGTAGGGGCTGATGGGAATTGTAGTTCCTGAACATCTGGAGAGCCGCAGGTTCCCTACCCCTGGTCTAGTTGGAGGGTTTGGTTTGTCTTCCTTTATTTTGGGTTCCAAACGTTCCAGAGCCAGGGCTAGAATTTGGTCCGGTTCAGGGGCCCCGTGTACGTGACTGGGATCCGGCTGGTTCAAAGCAAAGGAAGTTTTGCCCGGACTCATTGCAGCCCTGGAGGCTACTTTGAGGCACTTCAGAAACAGAGAGGACGTCTCTTCACAGCGCGGAGGAGAGGCCCTCGAGGGTCCCCACCTATATTCAAGGCGGGTTTTGGTCCCCAAACCATGAGGTACTAGTCACAAAGGCCCTTATGGGGCAAAGTTGGAAAAAAATGAATAATAAGCGGAGGCCGTTGTCCTGTGCAGAATATTTATGGGACACTTGCTTCAATCCTGCCATTGGCCTTTGGGCGCAGGCCGATCTTCTCGCCACTTGGGTGAGGTGATGAAACCCTCCAGTGGTCAGGGCCTCCGGCCACAAGAGCACCCTTGCAGGGTCCAACCAAGGATCCATCTAAGGTAGCAGCCTCTTCCCAAAACAACCTCTCCAGAAATATGGCAGAGAGGCAACAGACCATCTCCACCAGCTGTTCCCCAACGTCTATGGCAGTGGTGGCGAACCTATGGCACGCATGCCAGGGGTGGCACTCAGAGCCCTCTTTGTGGGCAAGCATGCCATCGCCCCAGTTTGGGCACTTGGTAGTGGCATAGCGCCAAGGGGGCATGATACACTGGGCGCACGCATTCTGGGGGCATGGTGGTGGTGTTTCAGGGTGTTCTGGGGCATTCCAGGGCAGGGTGGGGGTGAACAGGGGCGTGGCAGGGGCACATAGGGCACACGTGTGCCCCAAGACAGGTTCCCCTTTGCTCTGCCCCTGGCACTCAGTCTCTAAAAGGTTTGCCATCACTGGTCTATGGTGACTTTACAGGGCTGTTTTTCAGAAAAGATTCTCTTAACTGGAGCAGCTTCCTTATGAGGAGAGGCTGCAGCGTTTGGGACTCTAGTTTGGAGAGGAGACGGCTGAGGAGGGGATATGATTGAAGTCTATAAAATTATACATGGGGTAGAAAATGTGGACAGAGAGAAATTTCTCTCTCTTTCTCACCATACTAAAACCAGGGGGCATTCATTGAAAATGCTGGGGGGAAGAATTAGGACTAATAAAGGAAACACTTCTTCACGCAACGTGTGATTGGTGTTTGGAATATGCTGCCACAGGAGGTGGTGGTGGCCACTAGCCTGGATAGCTTTAAAAGGGGCTTGGACAGATTGATGGAGGAGACGTCGATCTATGGCTACCGATCTTGATCCTCCTTGATCTGAGATTGCAAATGCCTTAACAGTCCAGGTGCTCGGGAGCAGCAGCCGCAGAAGGCCATTGCTTTCACCTCCTGCATGTGAGCTCCCAAAGGCACCTGTTGGGCCACTGCGAGTAGCAGAGAGCTGGACTAGGTGGACTCTGGTCTGATAGAGCTGGCTTGTTCTTCTGTTCTTAACCGCCTTTAGTGAAAAAGTATTTTGAGAAGACTTCCTTTGAGTTGATGATTCACCTCCACCCGCACAAGGTTCCGTCCTTCTAGTCTCCTGGTATTTCCCAAGCCAGAGCAGGCAGCCCTACTTGGCAGACCGGCTTGCTCTTTCTGTGCCTCCAGCATGGGGAGATTTGATACTAAAAAGGCTTTTGGGAAAGTCTCAGGATTCCATGGCTATTGGGGCCGCAGACCCAGGGCTCTTCTGATGAAGACCTGCCATTTGAGCAAAGCCGCCTCCCCAGCCCGAACGACTAAATGTTTTGCTGAAAAATGATCTAGCAAGGATACATTTTGCAGTGAAATAGGAAAAGAACATTATAACCCACAAATAGCCAAAGCAGCGCAAACACTCAGTTCTTGCTCCCTCCTCGCACCTGGACAAAATTTACAGATACATCAAAAGGCTTTGTAAGAAAAAGCAAGTTGAGTGACCAACACGTCTGGCCTCCTTCCGCCAGGGGTGGCCGGCGCGATTCGTTTAGTGTTTCAGCAGCAGTCAACTTTCTCCCGAATGCCACCCCTCCTCCCACCTGCCAAAGGGGCCGAGTGAAAATTGCCAGCGGTCCCAGAGCTGGAGTACGGCTCTAACACGCCCGACCCCAAGGATTCCACAAAAGGGACCCCGGAATTGGTAGACCCTCTCCTGACTCACAGCTGATTGCGGGGAGACGTGTGACCAGCCTCCGTCTTGGATAACAAGTGTTCGTTTATCACCGAAGATGGGCGGTTGTCACCAGACCAATCGTCATGCGATGGTTTCCTATTGTGGAGCCTTATATAACACTGCTCTTAGTGCCACTGTTTGCCCTCGAGTGGATAAGGAACAGCTGAACGCATCAGGGATGCAGATGAAAGGGACAGCAACGATCCTTCGCTGACTGCCAACCAGAAGCTAACAAGTAACCCCAGGTACTGATGAGAACAGGATTGAATAGGTGCACCTTGTGTGTGGGAGCCTGAGGATCCGGCGCGCTGCTGAGGCACCTTATCCCAGAACAAGGGGGCCATCCCCTGATGCAATAAGGGGGAAGATTCCCTGCTCTGACAGGAGGTTTTGCCATGAGTGGAACGGACCCAGAGGTTCAAGCCCCACGTCCTTCAACTCTGTCCGGGAGAATGGACAGCGGGTCTCTAAATGTTTGCAGAAGCTGAACGTTCAGTGGCCTGGAGCGTCATGTCCAGCTGCAAGGACAGGCACAATTTCTGGTCACGGGAGCGGCGATGAGAGATAACCAGCAGGGGGTCAAACACCCACGGAGGGACACACTGAAAACTGACACTGCAACAGCGCCCCACAGCATTTAGACAGGGCTGCAGAGCGTTCTAAGCACTCTCCCTACACAAACCTCTTCTTTTTATAACCAACTTGCAAAGGAGGTCAGCATTATGGTCCCCATATTGCAGCGCAGGGAGGTAGGGGGCAGGCTGAAAATCAGGTTCCCAACCTCCAGGCGGGCCCTGCGGCTCTTCTGGAATTACGGCCGATCCCCATAGAAATCAGCCCCCCTGGAGGAAGTCGTAGCTTCAGAGCTCTGTGGCATCACGTCCTGGCTGAGCTCCCCCCACCCCCAAATTCTACCTAAAAATCTTCAGGAATTTCCCAAGCCAAAGCTGGTGACACTCATTGAGACTGAGCAGCTCCTCTTTTTTAAAAAAAGGCAGCGGCAGAAGCAAAACATGAACCGGGGCCTTTCCGCCCACCCCTCTGCGGAATTACTCCGTGGGTTGTAGAGGGCTTGGACGGAAGCCGCTGTGCCGAGGACCCTCCCGCCCGTCTCTCTATGGCAGGCCCCCTTGGGAATGCATGGCAAGTTAGGAGCCCCGGGCTGCTGGGGTGAGTTTTCTACACGGCCTGGTCTCCAGGAACCTGAGCCTCCCGCAGGCACAACCACCTGGCCTTCAGGCAAGAGCAGCTCCTCAGCCCAGAGAAGGCCCCGTCTCCCGTCAAGGGTGAGCCTGATGGCCTCGGGTGCGGACAGTGCCGCTTGCAAACGTTCCCTTCCCCCACAGACTCTCCGAGAAGACCGGAGCCAGCGGTGGCTCGTTTCTCTGCTGCTTCTGGATGCAGGGCCCTGCATTCAACACTGAGGGCACCCGTCCCTCCCCAAAGCAGAATCTAACTCAGGCAGCCCATCTTTCATTTCTTTGGGCAGACGTCTGGCTGCTTTGCTTTCCACGGCTTCTGTGATGCCAACTCACCAATTTTATCAACTTATCAATGTTATGCTTCATGAGGAAACAGCTACATTCAGGGGACTAAAGAACCTCTTTCCCCCCAGGGCCGCTCACCCTTCTCCGGGGAATCCAGACTTAGGGGAAGTCTGCTCTTCCACCCACCCTGCAGTTCTGACTCAGCAGGAATGTCCTGAACACGCAGCCACGAGAGGAGCCTTGTTCTGCCAACCTCAACCAATCAGGTCATGTTGCTATGGAGAAATGTCTCTACCTTACTTACATCAGAGGAGGCACGCTCAGAAAGACCCTCGTGTACTACAGCCAGAGAGCTTGGATACCTGATAAAACTGCGCCTCTAAAGGATGGCTCAAAAGGTAGAGGCTGGTCTTAAAAATGGAGAGGAACAAACTTTTTTAAAATGCCAAAAATTAGTAAGTGCTATCTAATGAGTTGGATCTTCCGCTCAGCCGGCATTCTCTGCAGTGCAATCCTCTCTGGCAGCAGGTGGGGAACATCGGTCTGAAAACATCAGAATGCCCAATCCAGAGTTTGAGAAGGCCTGTTGCACACGAGGCAGTGGCCGTGCACGTAAGAAACCTCAAAGTGGGCTGGTAGGAAAACACTGAGACCAACCATTAATTCAGAGGCAGATGCCGTCAAAGCGGAAAGAAAGAAGAAAACACATTTTCCAAAAGGATTCAGAATTCACCCATGGTGCAACTTTTCTTTCCTTCGCCCCCATGAACTGTTAAAATGTACTCTGAGCATTTAGCGGCTATAAAAATAAGCCCCAGAGGAGCTCAAAGTGAGACGAAACTCCACTTCCAAGGCAAAAGTGACTGGCTCCGTTTTTCCGGGGAATAAATCCATGAAGCCTACAGAAAGCTTGTTGAATGCCTATTACCTAGGGGTAATCTGCTGCTACATCATATAGAAAAGCAATCGCCTAATAATGAATTAGACTGCTGGTGGAATTCTCTCTGCTGAATAGAGCTGTAGGTATTAAAACAACTTGAACGCAAACTGTCCAATTAGGACTGTCAGTGCGATGCTTTCCACCTACAAGCGGACAGGCTGGATTGCTCTTGAGAAAGGGCTCTGGCGGTGTTATAAATGCTGGTTGTGAAAGGGGTATGTGTGTGGGCACCAAGAGGTCTTACGGATGGCTTTAGACATGGGCCTCCATGGCCGGGGAACCTGGAAGGAGCTCTCCGTTCATCGCAATCTCTGAAACCAACATCTTGTCTTTACCAGACTCCAGCTGCTGCTTCCTGAGCTTCCTTTGATGGATCACCGGAACAACAGCCAGAACTAGACCCCCAACTATTGGGGGAACACCAGCAAAATAAAAGGCAAGGTGGTAATTCCCAAAACAGTCATGGAGCAACCCTGCAAAACAAAAGGGCACAGTTTAGAAACGATGAAGAGGTTCGAATCCATTCAAAATAAACGACGCTAGTTCGTAGCGAGCCTCGGAGGAAGAGGCAAGAGGCCCTCACTCACCCCGACGGCTGCCCCTCAGCAGGCAAGAGCGGAGACCAGGAGCGCTTTACAGACCAGTGAGGTTTTCAGGGGAGGAGCTTTTAAGCTTCTAAGCTCCCCCGTCAGATAATTTTGAGAGTTTTAACTCTCAAAAGATTATACCGCAAAATCTTGTTGGTCTCTAAGGTGTTACTGGCTGTTCCACTGAAGAACAATGTGCAGACCTCAAAAACACAGTGGTAGCAAGAAGCGGGGCGGGGGTTGGGTTGGGTTGGGTTGGGGAGCAGGGATCAGCCGCAAAGACTCTCGAGAGCCAGTGTGGTGTAGTGGTTGGGAGCAGGAGACTCTAATCTGGAGAACTGGGTTTGATTCTCCACTCCTCCCCACGTCCAGCAGACTCTTATCTGGTAAACTGGATTTGTTTCCCTACTCCTATACATGAAGCCTGCAGGGTGACCTTGGGCTAGTCCCCGTTCTCTCTTTAAAAAATATTTTTTTAATTGTATCATTTGAATTTTACAGTTTATAGTATTTTCCTTCTTCATACATTTCCAAATGATACTTTCCCCCCTTTTCTCCCTCCCCCCATTACTTCTTCTTCATAGTTTTGTCACACAAACAGCAGTAAGTTCATTCTCTGTAGCCTCTTCTCCCATATTTCTTCATCGACTCGAGCTTCTTTCATCCAGTCCACGTATATTATCCATATCTTCAAAATTTCATTCTGTTTATCTTGCCATGTCTTATTTTTGGATAATATATCGAAAATATCAAGTGTCACTTGTTCCCAGATATAGTCTAACCATTTCTGAAGTGTCCATTTTTTCTTTTCTTTCCAGCCCAAGGCTATTGTTGCATGTGCTGCTTTAATCATTATTTTATACATAAAACTATATTGTTTATCCACCCTTCTGTCTTCCATTACACCCATGAACATTAAGCCATTATTTAAATCAATATTTGTCTTCACCAGTTTCTTGATATATAACAATACAATTGTCCAATTTTTTTTAATTTCTGCACATTCTATCCACATATGGTTATAATATGCCTCTTGGTCTCCACAGTGCCAGCATTTAGAACTAGGTCCTTTTATCATGTATGCTAGTTGTTTTGGTGTTCTATACCATTTTAATATCACTTTTCTTCCTAACTCCATATATTTCTCAATCTTTATATTTTTCCAACTGTCTATTAATTTTTCAATATTACCAATGTCTAGAAATCCTTCCTTCTCCCATTTTTGTTTCAATGTTCTTATCATGAATTCCTTATCATCTACCCTATACTTGTATATATGCCCTAGAATTTTCCCTTTGCATTTTCCAAATAGTTCCAGACATTTCGACATTATATGTTCTCCTTTTATCCGTGAAACCTTTATCCTTTCCCAAATGCCTCTCAAAACCAAGCAGTTCTCATTTCCTCCTATATAAAGGAGGAAATAAAACCCAATTCTCCAGACTAGAGTTCACTGTTCTTAACCACTACACCACACAGCCAACCACAGGAGGCACAGCCAGTTACAAAGTGGCTGCCACACTTATCTTCAATCACACAGTGAAGATCCTTGTGCTGTGGTGGCAGCTGCTGCCAAAGTAATGCTTTAAAAAATCTGCACAGCCGATCATATCTCCAATAGTTAGTCAGAAGTCTTGCTGAGCAAAAGCCCATCCACTTTGTAAAACATTTGGTGGGCGGCAGAAAAGTTGTTGGCAGGGGCTGGAGTGTCTGTGGGCACCTTATGGGGGAGCCCTTCTTCTCCCTAGTTGTGTGCCTTATGCTGCGTTGTGCATTGAGATGGGCCAAACAACTCTAGAAACCTTGGCATGGATAAGGGCCATAAAATATTGGCTGCATACACATTTTCTAGTGGGATCCAATAGCTATATTCCCTCTCTGTTATCAGATCACTTTATTTCAGAATGGTATACTTTGATCTTTAGAAAGGTTGAAGCTATTGGTTTCCCCTTGGAATCACTCCTTATGCTCACAAAGGTGGAAGCCTTCAGACTAGTCAAGAATAGGCTCTTGGATCTTGATTTTCATAACTTGACGCGTGCTGCCAAGACAACCTGTTCTCCGATTACATTATTAATCCCATGCGAGCGTGGAATTATGGCAGCATATCTTCGTCTGCTGATTAATCCCACCCAGAGGAGAGCCTCGGCTACTGCAAGATGTAATGTGCTGCCATCAGATCTCCTGGAGGGAAGATTTAAGAATATAGAACATTCTAAAAGAGTTTGTTTATGTGATATGACTACGGTTGAAACACTTGACCATTCTCTGTTTCTATGCCCTAAATACAATAAGAGACGCATGGAATACACGAATTCCATTTTCTTGCAATGTTCTCAGTGGCATGAGTGTTATAAGATGCCCAACCTCCTGAACAGCTCTGATGTGCTCTTTTGTGAAACTGTTGCAAATTTTATACTGGAAATTAGTAGTTTTAACTGCATTTCTTAACCTTGTTTTGTTTTAAAATTTTGTCCTGTTTTATAGGCCAATAAAGGCTTGGGTTGTTGTGGGAGCCCTTCTTTCATGTGAATCAAGCCATTTTGTCACAACAGATACAAACCTTGGGTTGGAAGGGGCAGAAAAGGTAACTCTCCCTTCTCCTAGAAGCGGGTGCTCAGTTTTGAACCCCTGGACTCAAGACGTTACTGACCTGCAATCGGGGGACCGGCGGTCATGGGGATGGCCATAAGTCCCAGCAGATACCCAATGGCCTGCGAGGCTTCCATGGGTCCAACCAGCTCAAAGGCAATGGGGGCCATGATGGTGATGAAGAGTCCGTCGCAAAGTCCAAGGAAGAGGCAGACAATAATCACCCCCCAGAATTCCTGGCACTGCGGGATCATCATGCACATCACCCCCAAGAGGATGAAGGAGGCCACCTGGGGAGGCAAAGCATGGATGTTGTTGAGGCAGTCAAGCTGGGGAGGGTGCACACCTGGCGGGGTTAGGAGGCCGGGCGCGCTCAGGAGAGGGAGAGGGCGGCCTTCTGCCGATCTCGTTTTTATTCCCCTCTTTCTTCCAGGAGTTCAGGAAAGCCTTCCGTGTCCTCCCTTCCTGCATCTAATCTTCAAAGCAACTCTGTGAGGGAGGTTTGGCTGACAGCCAGTGACTGGCCCAAGGCTGCACCTGGCAACCTCCATGGCACAGGTGCTAGTTCTACAGAAATGTTGGCACAACTGCTACTCAGGGATTTCCATGTGTCACATGCATGTGAACATAAGAACATAAGAACAAGCCAGCTGGATCAGACCAGAATCCATCTAGTCCAGCTCTCTGCTACTCGCAGTGGCCCACCAGGTGCCTTTGGGAGCTCACGTGCAGGAGGTGAAAGCAATGGCCTTCTGCGGCTGTTGCTCCCAATCACCTGGTCTGTTAAGGCATTTGCAATCTCAGATCAAAGAGGATCAAGATTGGTAGCCCTGTGCTCCTACAATAGAAGGCAGCTGACTGTGGAGAGGAGAGAGGAGTCTGCTGACTGTGCTCCTACAAGAGAAGGCAGCAGTTTAGAAACCAAAGCCCCTCGCACTAGTTTTAAGAGGCAGATGGCTAGCTGCCCTGTGCTTGTTCAGAAAGGCAACTGAGGGGCCACACAAAGTCAGTCCAGGGGTCAGGCCTGGCCTGGAATTCACTGGCCAAGCTTGCCTGCTTGCAAGTCCTTTGGCACATGGGAGTCCATGGCAAGAAGCCCACCTCATCAGGATGCTTTTGATTAGTTCTGACGGGCTCCTAGCTTTTATAACTCTGCAATCTGCCTTGGCCTTCACTTGGCTGGTTGAGGCTAGTCTGGTCTCATCAGATCTTGGAAGCCCAGCAGGGTTGGTCCTGGTCAGTACTCGGGTGGGAGACCACTGCGGGTCTTTTGAGACTGCCAATGGCAAATCACCTCTGCTTGTCTGCCCTGCCCTGCCTTGCCCTGCCCTGCCCTGCCCTGCCCTGCCCTGCCCTGGATGGCCTTGGCCAGGGGTGGCCAACCTATGGCACCAATTGGCCATGCTGGCAGGGACTGATGGGAATTGTAGTCCATGAACATCTGGAGTGCCGTAGGTTGGCCACCCCTGGCCTAGGCTAGCCTTATCTGGACAGATCTCAGAAGGTGAACAGGGTCAGCCCTTGGATGGATGAGAAACCACCAAGGAAGTCCAGGGCTACTATGCAGACGCAGGCGTTGGCAAACCTTGACAATCCTACAGAGTCACCATCAGTCAGTAGTGAGTTGACCAGTGGTGGGATCCAAAAATTTTAGTAACAGGTTCCCATGGTGGTGGGATTCAAACTGTGGCGTAGTGCCAATGGGGTTGGGCGGGGCATTCCGGGGGCGTGGCCGGGCATTCCGGGGGCGGGGCATTCCTGGGCGGGGCTGTGGCAAGGACGCAGCCGCTGCGCCGGTCCTTGGGCGGGAAACGAATGCACGCAGGTGCAGGCTGCCACGGATGCCGGTGCACCTCCTGCTAGGCTGCTTCAAGTTCTGCGCGCTACTGCTGAGAGGAGGGGTGTAACTAAGGCAAAAATCACGTGGCAAAATCACCAATTAGTAACCCTCTCTCGGCACACAGAAATAATTAGTAACCTACTCTCAGGAACCTGTGAGAACCTGCTGGATCCCACCTCTGGAGTTGACAACACTGTCCATCACCAATCTGCCTGGAATCCCCATGAGAAAAGGAGATTACTAATGAAGCCAAAAACTACATAAAACTACATAAATAAATAGCTTCTCACTGGGGCAAACCTTCACTGAGGCTGTTCCATAGGGCTCGTCATTTTTTTCCTCATTTCAAAGTTCCCATTTCTTGTTTTTTTTTTTTAAGTTCCATGCATGTTTTACTCCCCCTACTGGTCGATTCATCGTAGCAGAAGATCAAACCTAGCTTCTTTCCCTGTTGATTTATGCAGCAGCTTTTTTTTTTACTAATCATAAAACAGGTATTGAATTGACCAGTAGAGGGAGCTAAAACCACACTGGAACTTAGAAAAAAACACACCAAAGAAACAGGAACTTTTGAGAGGAGGAAAAAGTGTGAGAAAAAGCCCCCTACTCCAATTCCATGTCCCCTAAAATTGCGAGGGGTGGTCTCCTTTCCACGCCATGTGAGGTTCTCACCTCCCCCTCACCCATATATGCAGAGTCATAAGAGCAGGACTGACCAGACCTGTGTAAAGTTGCTGCTTAGCCTTGGAAGTTCTGACAAGGTTGGCGGGACGCCCGGAACGGGGAATGTTTCTCTTATCTGTATCTCCTGTTTCTTTTGCCTGTCTGTGTGAAACTGTTTCAAGGAGGTTTTTGGATGGGAACTACAGGTGTTTACCTAACTTTGGTGGGAACTGGTGGGGAGCTCGTAAGAGAGGCTGTTCGAACGTTGGGGGGTCAGTTCCCGCATCGCTTGTAATCGACTGAGAATGCCAGCTCAATAAAGAACTTGAAAAGTTACTTTTGGCCTGGACTTTACTGGTTCCTTACACCTGGCCTCCCAGACCTACTAAACGCCCACATAACATGTGCCAGAACAGAGAGACCCACAGAGAATGCTGAATTTCATAGAATGTTCTTGACAGCAGCAAGTAGAAGGAAGCCTGCAGCGAAAAGAAAGGTCATCTCTCCCCCCACAACACTGCCCATAGTAGGCAAGCAAACTAAAGAAAAGCTCTTGAAGCAACTGTCCAAAGTATCAGCTGCACCCCTTTGTATGTGAACATTACTTTTTATCTGCTAACAGCTCTGCCAAAGGTGCCAGCTGAAACACTCTGCCCACAGGGCTGCAGCCAGTGTAACCCCCATGCTCAGAATGGGTTGACCCAGTAAGGGGTGGAGACTCAGAGCAGCACGAGGCAGCAGAGCTCATGTAGTTTGGAGGAGACAAGACTACCAGACTCAGACCTTGATTTCTATAAGCCCTTAACACCTTGTTAAGGGTTTTTAATGTTTGTAATGGGTGAGAGTTCTCCTGGAAACCTTCATCATGTTGAATCCTGTTCGTTGGAGTCCCTTGGAGTCTTCAGGAGCCAACCCACTTGCAAAGAAGAATTGGACTTGGCAGTATCAGTGGACTGTAAATATAAGGACTTGAAAATGCAACCTGAACAGGACCTTGAAGTGTGATGTTAAATGTTGACGTTTGATGTTATATGTTAAGAAAGTAAACCATTTTGTTTTTAAAAATTGTTGTTGCAAACTCATTCCAAGTTCTGCCCCACAGAACCCACAGATAGAGGTTACACCAGCATGCCTCTGAGTGCCAGACTGCCATGTAGGCCAAACCAGGCAGTGGTCAGCTTGAGGAGAACAGAATGGCAGCATTCCTTCGGCACAGGAAGCGTGAACACAAGAGCTGTTCTAAAACCCTTCAGAGGGGCTCTAGCCATGTTTCATTTTATGACAACAATGGCACATGGCTGGTGTCTTCACACCTGTGCGGCCTGGAGTCAGTCATGCCCGCACATAATTCTAAAAGCCGACCTGTGGTGCATTTTTAATCCTGTGCTGTAAGCTGTGTCTGCACACTGTGTCTAGTAACATAATTTGACTTTTCAACTCCAGAGGACGAAAACCAAAGTGGTAAAATAAATAATAAAGATCAGGCAGGCCCTACCTGTAAGTAAATCTTATTCAACCCATGGATCAGGTCGCCAATTGGTCCCGAAACCAAGCGTCCAATCCCTGATGTGGCTCCCATGCAAACCAGCACAATCCACCCTTTTTCCTTTTCTTTGAACTCCTCTTCCACGTATTTCACCTGGGAAAGAGAGGAAATAAGGATGTCAGACTTCTATATATTCCAACTGACTCGTAGCACACCCAGCCCCATAGAATCATAGAGTTGGCAGAGACCCCACGGGCCATCAAGTCCAACCCCCTGCAATGCAGGAACATGCAATAAAAGCACTCCCGACATATGTTCATCCAGCCTCCGTTTAAACACCTCCAAAGAAGGAGACTCCACCACTATCCGAGGCAGTGAATTCCACTGTCCAACACCCCTGACGGTCAGGAAGTTCTTCCTAATGTTTAGGTGAAATCTCTTTTCCTGCACCTTGAATCCATTACTCCGTGTCCTAGTCTCTGAGGCAGCAGAAAACAAGGTTGCTCTCTCTTCAACCTCTCCCTTCAACCTCTATGGCAAGTCTCAGCTCATTGTGAGCTTTAGCTTTTCTGACTTTCTCCCAACACATCCTGCTTATGTGTATGAATTCCTCTTTGGTGATTTCCCCCCTTTTCCATTTCTTGTGCATGTCCTTTTAAAATCTTTAGCTCAGTTGAAAGTTCTTTAGACAGCCATCCAGGTTTCATTTTTCCTCCTAATTGGAACTGTTTGAAAATTGTGCCCTCAAGATCTCACTTTTAAGAAACTCCCAGCCATCACGCACTCCTTTCTCTTTAAGTATTTTTGACCACGGGTAGATTCCTGAGCTTACTGAAATCTGCTTTCTTAAAATCTAGAATGCGTGTATGACTATGCTTAGCATCCCCTTTCCACTGTGTAACAAACTCCAGGAGAGCATGATCACTCCCACTTAAGGATCCTACCACTTCCACTCCACTAATCAGGTCATCATTGTTGGTTAGGAGCAGATCTAAAAGAGCGGTTCCCCTCGTTGCTTCTTTCACTTTCTGGACCATGAAGTTGTCTGCGAGGCAAGTAAGAAATTTGTTGGACCTGATTGTCATGGAAGAGTTTGACTCCCAGCATGGTCATGGAATTGTCATGGAAGAGTGTCTGGATTAATGAAATCTGGATTAATGTCTGGATTAATGAAATTCAGAGTGTCTGGGTTAATGAAATCTCCCATTACTACTATTTCTCTTCTTTGTGCAAGTTTGATCATCTGTTCCAAGATGTATTCCATCTCTTCAGACTGGCATGAGATCAGTGTTGTTTCTCTCCCCCTTAATTTTTACCCAAATGTTCTCAACTTGGCTTGCAGAATTTAAGTCAAGCTCACAACTATGACAGTCTTTTATATATAATGCTACTCCTCCTTTCCTATTTGAACTTTTTCTATGAAATAGGTTATACCCTTCAATTCTTATGTTCCAATCATGAGATTCATCCCACCAAGTTTCAGTGATGCCTATAACATCATATTTGTTTTTCCCATCGGCCATTACAAAGGGTCGCTACTTATCCATCCCTCTCCAGGATCGGGTTTGTCCACACTGTAAAAATCAAGTGGAGACTCTTGCTCACATTATTCTTGACTGTCCGAGATATGGGGGCATCAGGAATTTCTCTCCCAGGCTGGCCCTAGACAAATCTGAAAGCGACTCTGACTGTTGTATTGTGGAGCTTCTGTTAAACAACACAGATGTCATGCTCTTGGGAAAAGTAGCAAAATTTCTTTTACAAGTGACAGAACTTTCTAAGTAATGCATACTGCTATATACAGTCTTCCTGTCTGCGCTTTGAATGTATTCTTGATTTGTATTTCAAAAATGTCTGGCAACGCTCTAGAACCTATTTTTAAATGCCAAATAAAGGTGGTTGTTGTTGTCATATTTGTTTTGATGTATTAAGAGTTTAAGTTCATCATGTTTATTTCCCATACTCTGTGCACTGGTGTAGAGACATTGAAGGCCATAGTGCATTTCCTCTGGCTGCTTCTTTAAGATTTTTTTCCCTCCTGCTGTTGCCTTCTTGACCTATTCGCTCAGTTCTCTCTATAACCTTTGGACTACTATCACTATCATTTATTGAACTACTATCTGTTTGAATACTGTTTCTCTCCCACACATAACTCCGTTTAAAGCCCTTCTGATCAGGTCTGTGAGCCTCCTGGCCTCCAGTGGGGGCAAACGTGGGGTCAGTGTTTGCACCATGCCAGCTTTGCATGGTTCCCTATCACACTTTCTGGTGCATTTTAATTTATTTCTTGTTACGATCTTTAACCAGCAAGCAAAAATAACCTACTGAATGAGATGTACACGTAGACAGCAACAATATTAACATCAGAGAAGTTAGAAACACACACACACACACACACACAAAATTAAAACACATAGGCCGTTTCCGCACGGACAAAAGGAGCGACGCGATGACGTCGTAAATTGCGACGCCTCCGGAAAAAAGCGTTCGCACAGACAGGCGGAGCTGCGGGCGTCCGCAGTCCCGCAGAAATGTGCCGGTTCGCACGGAGGCGCTGCAGAAGCGGCATCTCGCCACGCTCTGTTGCGGCTGCGCACTCGCGAAGCAACGCGATTGGCTGACGTGACTGCCCTGATGTCCTGCCCGTCCCCCATCTGTCATTGCCTCCCCTCCCAGCTACTGTCAGTCCCAGTTCATGTTACCTGTGAGACCAGAGTGTGTATGGGCAGCCACCATCTGCACAGGTGACATGGATCTGGGAAAGGTGCTTGACCATGCAGGGAAATCACCAGGGACAAACGTGTGTGTGTGTGGGGGGGACGGTGACCAAGCTTGGCCTTTTGGCAGTCGCCATTGTTGGGAACGGCTCCGTGGCGGCGGTTCGCACGACTGCGGCGTCAGTGCGTCACATGTGGGAAAAGAGCGCTTCGAAGCGTTTTTTGAATACGGCATCTTCGCGCCGATTAAGCGTTTTCGCGACGGCGCGACGGCGCACCTCCGCCGCTATGCGTGCGAACGCTCTCGCTCTGACGTTTCTTTTCCCGTTTCCACGATGTCATATTTCGCCCGTGCGAAAACGGCCTTAAATAGCAGAGCCTCAATGTGCCTCTTTACAGACTTGCAAACTGTGAGCTTTATATACCAGCAGGCAGAACTTTGCAGTTTGGCCTGAGTTTTGGGAAAGAAGCCCGTCAAACCTTGCTTTCTTTGAGCGGCTGGGGAGCGTTTCTAGAATTGGATGAATAAAAATTAGATGGCGCCTCGTTAAAGTGCGTGCAACAGAAGAGCAGGTGCCCCGTTGACACCAGTTCCTCTGTTTGACATGGATCAGAATCTTTCTGCATAAGGAATGTTTCTGAATTTGCCTTCCTAGGATTGCTGAGGGAGTGCCTAGCCAGGGTGAACACCCATCTGCAACTATCGATTTCCAGCAATGAAAGACATGGTGCTGGCACAAGAACGTATCTGATTTTAGCTGAAGATTTAAAATCAGGTGTTTTTAGGACGCCCAGCTGACATTCTGCGTCTTTTACTCTTTGATGGGTTGTTTTGCTTGATCCAAACTCAACTGCAGAAGGGCACGCGGGGGAAACTTAATCTCTGCAGCGTAAATCAAACCGCTCGGAGTCACTTGGATTGGAATTTGTTCTGAAGGATCAGGGGAGCATGCCCTGAGATTTTAAGTTGCACTTCAGCTATGTATAAATGGATGATGGGCTGTTTATACCATTCCAGCAATGCTTGGTCCCCCACCACACTTTCTGGTGCGGAAGTACATTCTGTCCTACAATCCAGAGCCCTCTGTGACTCTGGGCACATGAAAGCTTCACACACACACACACACCGCCCCTTTGCTTCTATCCGTGCTTAGCAGCATAAAAAGACATTTCACCTTTCTAATGCCTGTCATTTTTTACATCCGCCTTTCTACGCCTGGGTCTCTGCCCTGGGTGGCCTGCAGAGATCCTGGCCATGTCGTTCAGGAAGTATGGGGATCACACCCAGTCACTAAGCTGTTAAGCAGCTGCTTTGCAGTCCCCTAGAAGTACAGGCAGGAGCACTCTCTACAAGACATTTACATAGCCAAGGCAGTCAGCCCAAGGGGTGGCTCATTTTGCTTATATGATTGAGCCATCTCTGAGCGCAATTCTTCCCTCTGCACTGGACCTCCAGAAGAAGAGAAGAAGAAGAGTTTGGATTTATATCTCCCCTTTCTCTCCTGCAGGAGACTCAAAGGGGCTGACAATCTCCTTGCCCTTCGCCCCTCACAACAAACACCCTGTGAGGTAGGTGGGGCTGAGAGAGCTCCGAGAAGCTGTGACTAGCCCAAGGTCACCCAGCTGGCGTGTGTGGGAGTGCACAGGCTAATCTGAATTCCCCAGATAAGCCTCCACAGCTCAGGCGGCAGAGCTGGGAATCAAACCCGGTTCCTCCAGATTAGATACATGAGCTCTTAACCTCCTACGCCACTGCTGCTCCCTTTGGCAGCAGCTGCCACCCCAGCACAAGGATCTTCCCTGTGAGGCTGAAGATAAGCTGTGGAAGCCATTTTGTTGACAGATCTCCTTCCTGCTGCAGCCATTTTTGGGCTGCGGCCGCCACTGTGTCAGAATTTCAAAGATGTCCACAAGTTCAAAGGATCAGACAGATCTACTTGTTACACCGATGATGTGGGAACCTTCAACACAGACTTCCATTTGATGGATTGTCCCCACCCTTGCCTGTCAACAAGTTGTAGAAAGTCTTCATACCAGTCCATCTCCATTCCAACCATCTCCCAGACAGCAGGAGGAACTTCTCACAGTGAAGAACAGCCCTGGACAATTGGGAAGGCTCTGACCATAATCTGGAGGTCACCTCAAGATGTTTTTATTTGAGTGGGACTTCCAGAATGTTCTGGAGCAGTGCTCTGTACTAACCTACAACTTAGGCGTGTGCTTGCACAAGGTCCACAACAAATTTGTAGGTCAAAACTTGATGGAGATTTTGGAAGTGTTCAGTAGGGTATTTGGCTATCCTTTGGAACCATCCAGTTTGGAGGTGCTGATAACTTAGTGCAATCCCTGCCTCCAATGCCAGCATTTAGTCCCACAGAGGGTCAGCAATGGGAGAGCAAAGTTTGGTTCTCAAAGCAGAAAAATGTTCCAAATTATGATGTTCAATGACTGGACAAAAGAAGGAGTGTTGTTGAAGGCTTTCACAGCCGGATTCAACTGGCTGTTGTGGGTTTTCTGGGCTGTGTGGCTGTGGTCTGGTAAATCTTGTTCGCCTGCATCTGTGGCTGGCATCTTCAGAAGTGTATCACAGAGAGAAGTCTGTTACACACTCTATGTAACAGTCTGTGATACACCTCTGAAGATGCCAGCCACAGATGCAGGTGAAATGTTAGGAACAAGATCCACCAGACCATGGCCCCACAACCTGGAAAACCCACAACAACCAAAAATAGGAGCCTTTTTTCTGTTCTGAAGACTGTGGGACTTAGTTGAGTGCATCACATCATCTGGGCAAACTCCCATCTTCATGTAAAAGTTCAATCTACACCAACTCTGACATTTTCTTTAGTCGCAATGTACCACTGTCGTTTGGGTTTGCCTCAGTACATGGATTTTGTTTCTATTTCTAGATTTTGCATGGCTGTGTACAACTTTCTTTTAAAAAAATACATTAATGGCCCCATCTTAACAAGTAGGAAGGTCAGCCAATCAACACTCAAAACATTCCAGATTGCCTGTTGCTCTCATTGGTCTTGTTCATGTGGAGCTTCTCGATCAAAGACCAATCACATTATGGATTCAAGGTGCAGGAAAAGAGATTCCACATAAACATTGGGAAGAACTTCCTGACACTAAGGGCTGTTTGACAGTGGAATTCACGGCCTCAGAGAGTGGTGGAGTTCCTTCTTTGGAGGTTTTTAAACAGAGGCTGGGTGGCCATCTGTCAGGGGTTCTTTGATTGTGTATCATGGTAGGGGGTTGGACTTGAAGAATAAAAAGAAGAGTTGGATTTACATCCCCCCCCCCTTTCTCTCCTGTAAGGAGACTCAAAGGGACTTACAAACTCCTTTCCCTTCCCCCCTCACAACAAACACCCTGTGAGGTAGGTGGGGCTGAGAGAGTTCAGAAGAAGTGTGACTAGCCCCAGGTCACCCAGCTGGCATGTGTTGGAGTGCCCAGGCTAATCTGAATTCCCCAGATAAGCCTCCACAGCTCAAGTGGCAGAGCGGGGAATCAAACCCGGTTCCTCCAGATTAGAGTACACCTGCTCCTAGCCACTACACCACTGCAAGGACTTGATGGTCCTTGTGGTCTTTTCCAACTCTATGGTTCTATTAATTGCACAGCCCTCTTCCCTTTGTCCGGCGGTCAAAAGTCAAGCAACTTCTCCCACCGCCCCAATTTTTTTCACCTCATGATAACCTCACCAGATGCATGTACGGTATGAAGTACCCCAGAACAGCAGTTGCAATCCCAAAAGCCCAGATCCGGTAGGACTTCTTCCTGAAAACCTTCATGTTGAAATACTTCCTCATCTGAGACGTGCATTGCTGCCTCCAGCTTCGGCTGTCCAGTTTCACTTGCTCCACATCATGGGGGTCAGAGGTCGAAGGGAACATGGGGCGGAAAGTCAAAGACAAGAAGATCTGGATGAGCATAAAAGCGCTGAGGACTTGGAACGTGTGTGCCAGCTCGATGGACCGGCTGATGCTCTTCAAGAGGAAAGGGAGGCCCATGGAGAAGATGGAGCTGCCAGCAGTCACCAGGCCATTGGCCAGACCCAGGCGGCGTTTGAAGTAGTGGCCGAGGATCACCAAAGAGGGCTGGAAGGCAAAGGAACTGCCGCATCCAAAGAGGATCCCGTACGTGAAATAGCGGACTTCAAGGGACCTGTGGGTGCAACAAGGAACCAGTTACTTTCCAGCATTTCATGATGAGCCTGGATGTAATTTAGAAGAAGCCCACCCATGTTTCCAAAAAGGAGGTTTTGTCAAGATCAGGGGTCTTCAAACTGTGGCCCTCCAGAAGTTCATGGACTACAATTCCCATCAGCCCCTGCCAGCATGGCCAAGTGGTAGGGCTCATGGGAATTGTAGTCTATGAACATCTGGAGGGCCATAGTTTGAAGACCCCTGGTCAAAATCCCCCTGGGATGGATGTCAGCGGAGCAGGGCTGGACACCTTCTGTCTTGGCCAATCACAGGTTGCCTGGATATAAGTGTGCTCTGACAAAAATATCAGAACCAGCCAATCAAAGCTGCTTGCCCAACCTCTACCTGAGCAATGCAGGGATTGGCTAATGGCCCTGGGTCTGAGCAAAAGATCCTCTGAAGATGCCAGCCACAGATGCAGGCGAAACGTCAGGAGAGAATGCTGCTAGAACACGGCCATACAGCCCGGAAACCACACAGCACCCAAGAAGACATCGTTTAGTCACCTTGAATATGTTGTAGGGTGATGTGATATGTGTAGTATTGTAAGAGTCTAGGCTCTGATGTTGTTTGCACTTTTCACTGGTTGCACTTTATGTATTGCACTTTATATGTGGGCTTAGCGCAATTGATAAAGTAGCGGTTGATGCAGCGCGTTTGTTGTTTGTGGAGTTGTTAACGTTGCATCCATTGAGAAATTGATGCAAAAATGTGCAACCCAGAGGGGAAAAATACCCAGAACACTGAAGACAAGTCCCCACTGAAGACTTGTATGTAATGGACAAGTACGTACAATAAGTTATTACCAATAGAAACATACAACAATAACTGGCAACTGTCAGAGGCATATGGGGTCCAAACGGTGCCCAGAGACAAAACCTCCTTCAAGCATCCCGCAAGAGCCCTGCCCATCCCTGCTGCAGGGGGCCCATGAAGCCCCACCCCCCTGCAGAGGGTACAAAGTCGGACCTCCCTCCCCATGAAAGCCCCACCCCCCTGCAGAGGGTGCAAAGTCGGACCTCCCTCCGCCCCACCCCCTGGCCTCCCTGGAGATCAGGGATATGGCCCCATCTGTCTGCTTTCAGCAAGTCATGTCCTGCCGTGAACTATCTTTTCAAGTTACGGTGAGCATTTCAGCAATAACTTGAAAAGATAGTCCAAGGCAGGATTAGGTCTGTTCAAAGCAGGGGGACGGGGCCACGTTCCTGATCTCCATGGTCAGTGCCTTAGGCTGTTTTCAAGTTACGGTGAGCGTTTCAACAACATACCCATGAGCCTTTGCTAAATACGCTTTGGGTTGCTGAGGGTTGTTGCGAGGATTGCTAGACCGAGAGTCTGTGACGGGCCCAAGGTCACTCAGCAAGACTCCACGGCACAGGGAAAATTCAATTCTAGGTTTTCCCATATCCGTGTCCAGCCCTTTAGCCACTACATCATTCTGTCTCCCATGGGGGAGCACAGTTTTTATTAACCCCCCCCCCCCAAATTTCTCAAGGACATAATACAGGGACTGCACCACTCTCAATGCGGATCAGACACCCTCTGCTGCCTGGCTAGATGGACAGATCTGTGGCTTTTCCTCAGACTTCAAAACAGGATTTTTTAAAAGAGACTTCCTTGGATCCACAGGCCATCCTTCCCTCCGCTCATTGAGACATAAATGAAGGAAACAAACAATAAATTAGACAGATTTGGCTGCCCTTATTTTGCTCCCCCCCCCCCCCACCCTCAACAGGGCTGGGCTAATTCCAGACGGTGGCGAATTCCATCTTGGGCTGATTCCAGACGGTGTGGATTCTCTGAACTGCTTTTGCTGCCAGTGTACGTTGGCAACAGAGCATCCATGCTTGCAGATTTTCTGCACCCTTTCCCGCTCTTTCCCCTGCCTTTCACTGCAATCTCTGCAGAGTCTGCATTGGCCCTCAGGGGCATGCTCATTACAGATCTGGAGGTGATTTGTTGCTTCCTTTTATTGTTCTTATCATCCCATGTATACAATAACAGCTCTAGGCAAGCTTGAAATGGAAATAGATAGATGTCAATCCATTAGGGTCCCCAGCACAGCCTCCAAAAGTAGAAAGTAGGTGTGACCAAGTGGGTCTTCTGCCAAGCAAGTTCTGTTTAACATTTGACTGGCTGTGCTACCATACCACAAGGATCTTTACTGTGTGACTGAAGATAAACTGTGGCAGTCATTTCGTAGACTAGTTGTGGATGTGTTGGAGTACCATGAGAAACATAACAACAAACAGTTAGCCTTGATTTTTCTGGATGCTGAGAAAGCATTTGATAACGTTTCTTGGCTGATTGTGCTGAAAGCATTAGAAAAATGGGGTCTAAACAACTTTATGAAAAGTGTAGAGGCAATCCATACCAAGCAGTATGCTAAAATAATGGTGAATGGTGAAATGTCTGAAAAAATGCAAGACACAAATGGGAAATAGACAGGGATGCCCACTTTCACTGTTACTGTTTATATTGATTTTAGGTATACTTAACAGAGATATCAAAAATGACGACCTGATTAGGGGATTGAAATTTGGAAAACAGTCATATAAACTGAGGACATTTGCAGATGATGTCGCGATTATGTTGGAAGACCCCATTAAAACAATATGGAAAGAGTGTTAAATAAAATAAGGGAATTTAGAGAGTGGGCTCGATTTAAACTGAGTAAGGATAAAGCCAAAATATTATCAAAAAACATAGATCAAAAACCACAACTGTGTTTGACTCAGTTATCTGGGTTGATGGTGGTGAAAAAAAATACAATATCCTGGAGTGCAGGAGACTAACAAGAATTGTAAGTTATATCAAAACAATTATGTTAAAGTATGGAAAGAAGACAAGAAAGATTTGTTGAGATGGAATAGATTGAATTTGTCCTTTTGGGGAAGAATATCTGTGATAAAGATGACTGATTTGCCAAGGGTGTTAATTTTGCTTCAAGTCATTTTAATAATTAACATGGTTATCATGTTTTAAACAATGGCAAAAAGAAATACCATAAGCAACTTCATTTGGCAGGGTATGAAATGAAGTATTAAATATTAAAAAGTTCAGGATGTAAAGAGGGGGTTTCTCATTATTGAATTTAAAATTGTATTTTTGAAGGTGCTTGTTTAGTATGGACAAGGGAATGGCTGACCTTGAAGAACAGAGCTGTAGATTTTTCTACAGATAATTAATGTGATAATTTTCTACAGATAATAAATGTGAATTTAAACCTATGAATGATTTAAAAGATATCACTGAAATTGGTTTCATTATTACCAACTGTTAGAAACATTTAAAGATGATCATAAGAATGCAGGTTTTAATCCACAAATGACAGATTTTAAATGCAATCAAGGTATAAATGATAATTGATGACCCAAATGTATAAGATGTTATTACAATGGGCTACAGGAAATGAGCTGGTTAATCTGTAATGATTAAATGGTCTAAATATGTTGGCCACAACATCTTGATGGAATAGTGGGGGAGACTGTGGAAGAATGGTTTAAAATTTACAACATGTTATAATTTGAAAGAAAATTGTTATAAAATGATGTATAGATTTGGTATTTAATGCCAAATTTTTTTTGGCAAAGATGTATAAAGGTTGTCAAATGGATGCTTGAAGTATCAACAGCAAGAGGGATCTTTTTTCATATCTGGTGGACATATAAAGGGGCTATGACATTTTCAAATACGATACTTAAGAAATTGCAATTTAAAAAAATAACAATTTTGAAAAAAAACCAAGACCGTTCTGTTGGGAATAATGGGCGAAGACCTCCCTATGCAATACAGGACTCTGTTTATGTATGGAGCAACTGCAGCAAGGACTCTATATGCACAAGAACAGAGAGAGAATAAGACATCAACAAAAGAGGTCTGTCAGCCTGACATCAATACCAGGGAAGATTCTGGAGCAGATCATTAGACAGATGGTCTGCCAGCACTTAGAAGGAAATACTGTGATCACAAAAAGTCAGCATAGGTTTCTCAAAAACAAGTCATGCCAGACTAATCTTATCTCTTTTTTTGATAGGGTGACAAGCTTGGTAGATGAAGAGAATGCTGTGAACGTAGCATACCTTGATTTTAATAAAGCTTTTGACTGAGTGCCCCATAATATTCTCGCAAGTAAGCTGGTGAAATGTGAACTAGACAATGCTACTATTAGATGGATTTCAAATTGGTTGACTGATCAAAATCAAAGGGTACTCATTAATGGCTCATCTTCATCCTGGAAAGAAGTGGCTAGTGGGGGGCCACAGGGTTCTGTCCTGGGCCCAGTGCTATTCAATATTTTTTATCAACGATTTGGATACGGAATAGAGGGCATGCTAATCAAATTTGCAGATGGCACCAAATTAGGAGGAGTAGCTAATACCCCAGAGGACGGAGTCAGAATTCAAAATGACCTGGACAGATTAGAGAGCTAGGCCAAAACTAACAAAATCAGCGATAAATATAAGATACTACACTTAGGCAGAAAAAATGAAATGCACAGATATAGGATGGATGATACTTGGCTTGACAACCAGTACATGTGAAACGGATCTGTGAGTCTTAGTAGACTATAAAGTGAACAAGAGTCAGCAGTGTGATGCAGCAGCCAAGAAAGCCAATGCAATTCTGGAATGCATCAATAGGAGTATAATATCAGCGATAAATATAAGATACTACACTTAGGTAGAAAAAAATGAAATGCACAGGTATAGGATGGGTGACACCTGGCTTGACAACACTACATGTGAAAGGGATCTGGGAGTTTTAGTAGATCATAAATTAAACATGAGTCAGCAGAGTGATGCAGCGGCCAAGAGAAGCCAATGTGATTTTGGGCTGCATCAATAGGACTACAGTGTCTAGATCGAGGGATGTAATTGTACCTCTCTATTTTGCATTGGTTAGACCTCACCCAGACTATTGTGTACAGTTCTGGAAACCGCAATTTAAGGATATTGACAAGCTGGAACGGGTCCAGAGGTACAGCAGCCATTTTGTGGAAGCCATTTTTTGAATATGCCCACCACAGTGTGCCTGAATTCCAAAGGTGCCTGTGTAACCCCCACGCTCAGAATGGGTTGACCCAGTAAGGGGTGGAGACTCAAAGCAGCAGAAGGCTGCAGAGCTCTTTGGAGGAGGCAAGGCTACCAGACTCGGACCTTGATTTCTATAAGCCCGTAACACCTTGTTAAGGTAACTGCAATGTTGTTGGGAAGTACTGGAAAGGTAGTTGTTTGTTTTTGCTATGTTGTAAATGTTGGAGTTCATTGTTTCAGGGGTTTTGTGGTTATAATGGGTGAGAGTTCTCCTGGAAACCTTCATCATGTTGAATCCTGTTCACCAAGCCCTTGGAGTCTTCAGGAGCCAACCCACTGGCAAAGAAGAATTGGACTTGGCAATTACAGAAGACTGTAAATATAAGGACTTGAAAATGCAACCTGAACAGGACCTTGAAGTGTCATGTTAAATGTTGATGTTATATGTTATATGTTAAGAAAGTAAACCATTTTGTTTTTAAAAATTGTTGTTGCAAACTCATTCCAAGTTCTGCCCCACAGAACCCACAAGCTGAGGTTACACCTGCAGGCTCAAAAACCTTAGGGACTCCTGCAATAGATTATTATAGTGCCATAAAAAATCACCAATTTAAGAAAGGGCTCTCAAAAAAGCACTTGGGTGACACAGCCTCTAAAGGGCTAACCTGACAATGGGAAAACCTCACCAATGTTGCCAGGACTGTCTTTCCTGATGGTGACTGGGCTGCATTTGCACCAAAAACATCAGAGTAAAGCAGGTTGGTAAAGAGAACGTTGAGGATGGGAAAAACCTTGAAAGAGGATGATTGTAGCATAATGTTGTGTGGAAGAATGCACCTACGCACGCACGCACGCACGCACGCACGCACGCACGCACGCACACAAAGCATTCTACCTCAAAAGTCAAAATGGAGGAAAACATCTGTGTGGAAACAGCAGCTTTAAAATGAAATTGCAGAAAAAAGAAGATATTCATTTGCTGCACAAGCTAGCAAAGCTTTCTAGTCTTTGAAAAAAATATTTAAAATATATTAGTATTCTCCTTTCTCCCCCAGGAGGTGAAATAGAAAACGAAAAAGGTGGACAACATACTTTAAAATTCCAAACCAAAAATATCAGGAAGGAGGCATGGATATTGTGACGGACATCCAAAAGATAATATCAATTAATAGTCACACAGTTACTCTGTGGTGTTTATGTTATGGGTGATATTGCCTTGAACGGCAAGATCTAAAAAGGTTCTGGTATGTCTCAAAGTGTACACTATAACTGCTGTTTTCTACTTCTAAGGAATTATTTTGAAGAGCAGAAGAGGCCAAAATCTATTCCTTACAGAGATATTTAGAGAATAATCCTAAACAGGTCTCCTCAGAATTCTACTTGGGGCTATTTAACTGGGCTCACTGTTTGGGCAGTTTGGTATATGTGGGCTGAGTTTTAATTCATTTTCTTTTGCGTCTAACTAAAATGGTTATATAATAGGACTGAGCCCCAAAGCAGGTGTCGTTTGGTTCCTTCACTGTCTGTACTGCCAACCCTCATACATGCCTAATGTATATAATTTGTCAGGCACCCAGTAACTGCGGAACAGCACTGTTTCTTGAATCCCTTGTAAGCTAACATTTAAAGTCTTGCTTGGCGGTTGCTTAAGCACTCCTACCCAGAGTGCATTTTATATTCGCTTACATCCCATGGCCCAAAGTGCTGGCATCTATGTGGGAGAACAGAGGCCGTGAAAGGAAGAGCTGTGAACTCGGCTCTTCTCTCCTAGGGACGATGGTGGCTTTCTGCGCAAGCCAAATATAATGGGTGTAGGACATTATATAAACCTGGGGTGCTGTGTGGTTTCCGGGCTGTATGGCCGTGTTCTAGCAGCACTCTCTCCTGACGTTTCGCCTGCATCTGTGGCTGGCATCTTCAGAGGATCTGATAGTAGGAATGGAAAGCAAGTGGAGTATATATACTGTGAGGTCAAAGGTCAGGCCCTCTGAATAGAGTAGCCTGGCATGTGAGTCACAAAGAAGTCTGTAGCCTGGGAGTAACAATGAAGATAGCAAGGTCAATAGGTGAATGGATCTGAATAGAAGTATCCTGGTCTTTGTTTCCTTTGATTGATATTGTCTATAGTTGTCCTGTGTTTGTGTGGAGCTGATTTGTCACTGTCTTGATTCTAGAGTGTTGAAAACAGCCCGGAAACCACACAGCACCCCAGTGATTCCGGCCGTGAAAGCCTTCGACAATACATTATAGGTCCCGTTCCCAAAACGAGTTTTGTCTGTCTGTCTTCAACCCAGGGTTTTCGAAAATCGTTAAACCAGCAATCCTTCTGCAGAATCCCGGGGTGGAGGCGCTCCCGCTTTATTCCCCTCCCTTCTGCCCATTCACTAGGTTCTACGCTGTCCACTGTCAGGGAGAATCTGCCCATCTGACCATTCTGTGAAGAATGCACAGCATATTGTGGGCAGATTCTTTGAGAGCCCCACACGGGACAAAGTCCCCCAAGCACTTTTTCTCCCAGCGGTATCAAGTACAACCACCATATAGATCCACGTCACTGAATGGATGCCTTTTCAATGAACACATTGTTTTGAAATATTTTCTTGCATACAGTCCCCTGATCAGAAGCTCTCCTGGACAAAAGCCCTGGCCACTTTTTTAAAAACTTGGTGTATCCCAGGAAACGTGTTGGTGGGCGCCATGGGTGCCATGTTGGGGAATCCCTGCTTTAGGTTAATGTTTTCCACAAAACTGCACACCTTGTCCCAGTGAGGTAACTGTACCTCTGACCAACTCTCCTGGTCATACTTCTGACCAGGCAGAAGGATTCCCTCTGACTTCTGAATTCTTCCTGCCTGTCTACCAAGGCCCGGAAAAGCCAGTGCTTTATTTCTAGTATACTCCCAGTCTCTATAATAAAGAGCTGCCAGCATCATCCCAATTGTTTTCCTGCCATGTCTGTGGGGTTTCTGGTTTGTTTGTTGCCCTGGTGGCTTATCATCTGGATTTCTCTTAGGCCCCTTCCGCACATGCAAAATAATGCGTTTTCAAACCACTTTCACAACTGTTTGCAAGTGGATTTTGCTATTCCGCACAGCTTCGAAGAGCACTGAAAGCAGTTTGAAAGTGCATTATTCTGCATGTGCGGAATGAGCCTTAGATTATTGCCTGAATCACTTCCTGGTTCCCACCCTCTAAGCCTTACTCCAGAAATTCCAGACCTAAATGTGATAGTAAATCAGTATGAGTTGAGCAGAATTTGTGAATCACCACCTGGGATATAAAACAAGTGGGACTTATAATGAGATCTGAATTATGAATTGCAAACAGTTTAATTTACTGATGTCTACAGTTACACAATCACTTAGCTGGGCCCAAACATTGATTGGACTGTGGTTACAAATTTTACTTCCCTGAGAGGAATATACCGTACTTAAAGGTAGTTCACCTTTTTAAATGACAGAATTAATACACAATAAAATACCTTACCAATATTGTAAGGTAATTTTCCAGAACAAAATTTTCCAGAACATAGTTTTCCAGAAAATCCTTGATGCGGAAATTATGAATCTAGGCTGTAATTTGAAATGTGGCTAGATCAGCTACAACTTACAAAGTGTTAGAAATACAGACAAAGCTAAATAGCAGGCTGCCTAAAATTTTCCTCAAAACTAAAGAACAGACTTATTTCACTTGCACCAGTATTGAAAGTGTTGAAAATCTAACGTACAATCCACAGCAAGAGAAGACCACAGGCGAGCTGAAGCCCTAAAAATAAAAAGAATTCAGATTTTGCGTTCAGGTTGGAATGCTAAATTGCCAAGGGGAAAATCAGATTTGGATGGGGAAAAAATGTATTTTTCTCCAAAATCCATTTCAAGTTCTGATTGGCCCCTCGCCTCTTCTCTCCACAGCCAAACATAGCAGCGCACAAAGATATCCCGTGATTCCCTTCTGATTTACAAGCAGACAGGGGGCCCTTCCATGCCAGCAAGTGGAATGCCCAAAGGCAGGATCGTCATTAACAACATGTGTTTGGAATATATCTCATTTTAAAACTGACAGGTCTAGACATTTCAGGCACTGGCTGAGATGTGTGGGCAATTTTCTACATAAGCAAAAAGGCTGTAATAACCAAAACAGAGACAATCCAAATGGTTTTAGAAGTTTGCAAGCGCGGGACCCATAAAGACTTATGGAGACATCCCGTTTTCCCTTCCCCTGAAATGTTTCCTCTTTCTCTTTCACGAAAGCCCCCACAGCCTGTCCTCACAAAGACTTGCAGGGAGCCCCTCATTTCCCCCTATATCCCCCTCCCCACCCCAATTCTTCTTTCTCTTCCCCTGGCAGCCCTCATATCCCCACCTTTGTAGGCGCAGAACAAGTATTGAAAAATCTTTTAAGTTTCCATACTGATATTTTCTTTAATTACATTGCCTTTATGATTTTATGCTTTAATTATGATCAATTAAAGATGAACCAAAGTAGGCCTTTTGCTCACTGCCTTCTGTTACTAGCCAGATCGGCAAAAGCCTTGAGATTATAAACTAAGTTGTTTTTGAGGTCTTCTTGTCCTTAACCGGCACCATGAGTCTGCCCTTTTCTGATACAAAGCAAGAACATGGCTAAATGTTTAGGCTCTTTGTCTAGAAAAGTAGGACAGTAGAAAACAATAACTGATAAGGGGAGGTTGGGCCTAAGTTCATAAGACGTCAAAAGCAGAGTACTGACATCTTCCAATAAGGGCACTAGTTTGCCCCAAATGTTTTGAGTAAGGGGATGATCTCCACCCTTTCAAATGATTGATTGATGAACTTTGGGGTGTATTCTTTTTACTGCTATTCTGATGTAACCTATAAAAGTAAGAGACAGTAGCCATTTTAAGGGTGGCTCCCCTAATCCTTGCTTGCCCGTCTGTTGGCTGAATAAAACATTTCTCTGATTTTATTCATGTTCGGCTTGAGCTTTTTGGCTTAAATATTTTGAACCAGTTACCCTGCTGTAACATCTTCCTCAGCTTCCTTCTTCCCACCAACCAACCCACCTATCTGCACACACCCTTATCCTCACCTACATTTATTACTTATTTATTTCATTGATACCCGTACCTTTCTCCACATGATTACATGATTCTCCTCTCCTCCATTTCATCCTAAAAACCTTGTGAGTTACATTATACTGAGAATGTGTAACTGGGCCAAAGCCACACAATGGACCTCCACAGCAGAGTCTCCGAGGTTCTACTCTGGAACTCTAACCACTGCACCACATTTTCTTGGGATGATTGCTGTACAACATTAGCAAGCATCTAGGCTTGGATGAATCATGGAAGTCATGTTGTATCACAATGTTGGTTACACCAACTATTTGCTACTGGTACACAGTGCCTACCTCTGCCAGTAACCTGTGGGTTCATGGTCATCCAAAGTCAAATAACCTGTGGGTGATTTATAGAGAGATGTCGTAGTTTTGTGATCGATTGCCAGATGGTGTGACAATTGAAGGCTGTGGCAACCTATTGGAGTCAGATCAATTGTTCACCCATTTCCTTGTCCCCTATCCCTTGTTCTGTGTTTGGTGCCACCCCAACAAACTCTGGCCATTTCCGCACGCGCGGTTAATGGCGCCCTGGGGATGGCAAAAACGCCGTCCCCAGGGAGCCATTTGCACAGGGAGCGCAGCTGCTTCGCAGCCGCGCCGCCCTTGCACCGCCTGACCGGCGCAAAGACGCCGTTTTCCAACCTCGCTCGGGAAGTGAGGTTTCCGGAAAACGGCGGCTTGGAGCCGCTGCCATGCAAACGGCAGCGGCTTCAAGGCACCCCCCCCCTTCACTTACCTTGTCTCTGGCCGTCCGGCGCGTCGCTGAGGCCTGGAGACACACCCCACTGCCCTGCGATACTGGAGCAGTCGCACAGGGCCGGGGGCTCGGCGATGCGCCAGACAGCCAGAGACACACCGGGTTGGCCGGGCGATGGCGCTCCGCGGCGCTGTTGTCCCAGCTGTTTTGGGGGGCCGTTAAGATGCCGAGCGGTGCAAGAGAGGTTAAGGTCAGCGTGGGATCGCGACCCAACCCCCAGCTATGACATACATGCGGAAACGGCCTCTGTGTTTTATAATGGAGTGTTGATACTCTATGTGGTTGTGATGTGGTGGGTCTTCAGTCTGGTCTGTGGAGAGGTGTATGGGACTGGCACTTTTGATGAGTTCATTTGCACTACCCTATTGATAAGACTCTGAATGTTTGTTGCATTTATCTGTCTTTTATGGACAATTGTTTTATTGTAACTTGGTATGCCAATAAAGGCTTGTCTATGTAAGGCAAAAAAAAAATTTAAAAGTCATGTTGTATCAAGTCACCTGGTGGTTGTTATTGGCCCTGGCCCTGACGAGTCCTCCTTGAAAGGCCAAAGCACAACTAGAAAGGACCCGTCACGATCTGGTCCTGTTCCAGACCAATCCTGTCATTTCTCCTGGCTAGGATGTGGGATTCTCTGTCTGGGACTTTACATCTTGCCTGATTTTTGCTTTTAGGCATGGGCTAATCAGCTTGATAGGCAAGTAGCTACTGGCTTCTGTTAGGTCTTGGACCCTTAAGCCAAAGAACGGACTCTGAAGTATTGATCAGTAGTGTCTATTGAATAAGCATTGAAGCGCCACACTGGTAAAGCCAGTTCTGATGAAGCTAGCATTCACAGACCCCTTTATGCCCCGCAGAGAAGCCCCCTCCCGCTTTCCCAAGAGTTTGTGAAAAACTGTCTTTGGAGCGAAGGTGGACTAAGGCAGATAGCAAGAGAAAGCCACTTGGCTTCCCGCCCTACGAGATAACGGCTGTAGCACAGTTCCCATGGGACAGGAGTGTCAGGGGAAGCCTAGTTGTCTACAAGTGTGTGAAGCCATAAAGTAAAGATCAAAGGAAGAATGCACAGATGGCAGTGGATATATGTAGCAGGCTGGTTACATACATCTTTCTAGCAGCAGCAATTTGTTACTTCACACAGTTGCCTGATTCTGGGAATACATCTCTATCACCTAGATAGCACCCCCCCCCCCCGACACTTCTATACTTCAAAGTGGTGGGGAGTATGAGTGGTTTTGCTTTGGTGAAGGCCATGCCTCGGCCTTCCCATGAGAATGGAGGGATGCTGGGAACTGAATGCAGTAAGAGTATCATGGAAACTGTTTTGGCATTTGATTCTTAGCTTTGTCAGTGGAAGTCTAAATGCTTAATCCTGATGCAGTTTTCAATAAAGGAAATTGTTTGAACACAAAGTCTCGTTATTGAACAGCCCAGGGGTACGACTGGGCCCTGCCTCCTGCCGTTTATTGACAGAAATCAAGGCTTGAAGGCAGACAGTACTGTTGTGGTTGGTTAGCAACAGCTAATGAGAGCATTTGTTTCTTAAAGCTACTGGAGCTACTTTGAATATTTTGGGGGATTAAGACCCTCAACTTTTTAAACTTCAGTTTTTGCTGAAAATCTGTGGAGTTTTTCAGGTGTGTAGAAAGATATTTTGAGATGATCCCTCAGACCCAACCAAACAGGCCTCAACTAGTTATGGGAAGATTATAAAACACACACCAGAAGGTATGAAAAGGGTTTTGCATATCTTTTACAACTGAACAGCATTATAAAATTGAAGAGAACGAGTGCCCCATTTTACTGAAAACCAACACGATCCCTCTGATTTTGTATTTTTGGGTTGTGAAGAAAATAACTTGTAAAAATGAAAGGCTGACTGAAAAAAGAAGCAGATCACATTGTTAGCTCCAAACATTGGCACCAAAATTTATCTCTGGAACTGCATCACCTTCTGCAAAATTAGACACAAGCTTACAGAAGGAGCCTTCCATTGGCAACTTGCTAGTGAATGTATAATCTTCTTTGAAAAACCACTGCCAGACTAGCAAGTTGGTAATGTTCATCTAGGCCAGGGGTAGGGAACCTGCGGCTCTCCAGATGTTCAGGAACTACAATTCCCATCAGCCCCTACCAGCATGGCCAATTGGCCCCCCCCCCCCCCCACCCCCCCCCCCCCCCACCCCCCCCCCCCCCCACCCCCCCCCCCCCCCACCCCCCCCCCCCCCCACCCCCCCCCCCCCCCACCCCCCCCCCCCCCCACCCCCCCCCCCCCCCACCCCCCCCCCCCCCCACCCCCCCCCCCCCCCACCCCCCCCCCCCCCCACCCCCCCCCCCCCCCACCCCCCCCCCCCCCCACCCCCCCCCCCCCCCACCCCCCCCCCCCCCCACCCCCCCCCCCCCCCACCCCCCCCCCCCCCCACCCCCCCCCCCCCCCACCCCCCCCCCCCCCCACCCCCCCCCCCCCCCACCCCCCCCCCCCCCCACCCCCCCCCCCCCCCACCCCCCCCCCCCCCCACCCCCCCCCCCCCCCACCCCCCCCCCCCCCCACCCCCCCCCCCCCCCACCCCCCCCCCCCCCCACCCCCCCCCCCCCCCACCCCCCCCCCCCCCCACCCCCCCCCCCCCCCACCCCCCCCCCCCCCCACCCCCCCCCCCCCCCACCCCCCCCCCCCCCCACCCCCCCCCCCCCCCACCCCCCCCCCCCCCCACCCCCCCCCCCCCCCACCCCCCCCCCCCCCCACCCCCCCCCCCCCCCACCCCCCCCCCCCCCCACCCCCCCCCCCCCCCACCCCCCCCCCCCCCCACCCCCCCCCCCCCCCACCCCCCCCCCCCCCCACCCCCCCCCCCCCCCACCCCCCCCCCCCCCCACCCCCCCCCCCCCCCACCCCCCCCCCCCCCCACCCCCCCCCCCCCCCACCCCCCCCCCCCCCCACCCCCCCCCCCCCCCACCCCCCCCCCCCCCCACCCCCCCCCCCCCCCACCCCCCCCCCCCCCCACCCCCCCCCCCCCCCACCCCCCCCCCCCCCCACCCCCCCCCCCCCCCACCCCCCCCCCCCCCCACCCCCCCCCCCCCCCACCCCCCCCCCCCCCCACCCCCCCCCCCCCCCACCCCCCCCCCCCCCCACCCCCCCCCCCCCCCACCCCCCCCCCCCCCCACCCCCCCCCCCCCCCACCCCCCCCCCCCCCCACCCCCCCCCCCCCCCACCCCCCCCCCCCCCCACCCCCCCCCCCCCCCACCCCCCCCCCCCCCCACCCCCCCCCCCCCCCACCCCCCCCCCCCCCCACCCCCCCCCCCCCCCACCCCCCCCCCCCCCCACCCCCCCCCCCCCCCACCCCCCCCCCCCCCCACCCCCCCCCCCCCCCACCCCCCCCCCCCCCCACCCCCCCCCCCCCCCACCCCCCCCCCCCCCCACCCCCCCCCCCCCCCACCCCCCCCCCCCCCCACCCCCCCCCCCCCCCACCCCCCCCCCCCCCCACCCCCCCCCCCCCCCACCCCCCCCCCCCCCCACCCCCCCCCCCCCCCACCCCCCCCCCCCCCCACCCCCCCCCCCCCCCACCCCCCCCCCCCCCCACCCCCCCCCCCCCCCACCCCCCCCCCCCCCCACCCCCCCCCCCCCCCACCCCCCCCCCCCCCCACCCCCCCCCCCCCCCACCCCCCCCCCCCCCCACCCCCCCCCCCCCCCACCCCCCCCCCCCCCCACCCCCCCCCCCCCCCACCCCCCCCCCCCCCCACCCCCCCCCCCCCCCACCCCCCCCCCCCCCCACCCCCCCCCCCCCCCACCCCCCCCCCCCCCCACCCCCCCCCCCCCCCACCCCCCCCCCCCCCCACCCCCCCCCCCCCCCACCCCCCCCCCCCCCCACCCCCCCCCCCCCCCACCCCCCCCCCCCCCCACCCCCCCCCCCCCCCACCCCCCCCCCCCCCCACCCCCCCCCCCCCCCACCCCCCCCCCCCCCCACCCCCCCCCCCCCCCACCCCCCCCCCCCCCCACCCCCCCCCCCCCCCACCCCCCCCCCCCCCCACCCCCCCCCCCCCCCACCCCCCCCCCCCCCCACCCCCCCCCCCCCCCACCCCCCCCCCCCCCCACCCCCCCCCCCCCCCACCCCCCCCCCCCCCCACCCCCCCCCCCCCCCACCCCCCCCCCCCCCCACCCCCCCCCCCCCCCACCCCCCCCCCCCCCCACCCCCCCCCCCCCCCACCCCCCCCCCCCCCCACCCCCCCCCCCCCCCACCCCCCCCCCCCCCCACCCCCCCCCCCCCCCACCCCCCCCCCCCCCCACCCCCCCCCCCCCCCACCCCCCCCCCCCCCCACCCCCCCCCCCCCCCACCCCCCCCCCCCCCCACCCCCCCCCCCCCCCACCCCCCCCCCCCCCCACCCCCCCCCCCCCCCACCCCCCCCCCCCCCCACCCCCCCCCCCCCCCACCCCCCCCCCCCCCCACCCCCCCCCCCCCCCACCCCCCCCCCCCCCCACCCCCCCCCCCCCCCACCCCCCCCCCCCCCCACCCCCCCCCCCCCCCACCCCCCCCCCCCCCCACCCCCCCCCCCCCCCACCCCCCCCCCCCCCCACCCCCCCCCCCCCCCACCCCCCCCCCCCCCCACCCCCCCCCCCCCCCACCCCCCCCCCCCCCCACCCCCCCCCCCCCCCACCCCCCCCCCCCCCCACCCCCCCCCCCCCCCACCCCCCCCCCCCCCCACCCCCCCCCCCCCCCACCCCCCCCCCCCCCCACCCCCCCCCCCCCCCACCCCCCCCCCCCCCCACCCCCCCCCCCCCCCACCCCCCCCCCCCCCCACCCCCCCCCCCCCCCACCCCCCCCCCCCCCCACCCCCCCCCCCCCCCACCCCCCCCCCCCCCCACCCCCCCCCCCCCCCACCCCCCCCCCCCCCCACCCCCCCCCCCCCCCACCCCCCCCCCCCCCCACCCCCCCCCCCCCCCACCCCCCCCCCCCCCCACCCCCCCCCCCCCCCACCCCCCCCCCCCCCCACCCCCCCCCCCCCCCACCCCCCCCCCCCCCCACCCCCCCCCCCCCCCACCCCCCCCCCCCCCCACCCCCCCCCCCCCCCACCCCCCCCCCCCCCCACCCCCCCCCCCCCCCACCCCCCCCCCCCCCCACCCCCCCCCCCCCCCACCCCCCCCCCCCCCCACCCCCCCCCCCCCCCACCCCCCCCCCCCCCCACCCCCCCCCCCCCCCACCCCCCCCCCCCCCCACCCCCCCCCCCCCCCACCCCCCCCCCCCCCCACCCCCCCCCCCCCCCACCCCCCCCCCCCCCCACCCCCCCCCCCCCCCACCCCCCCCCCCCCCCACCCCCCCCCCCCCCCACCCCCCCCCCCCCCCACCCCCCCCCCCCCCCACCCCCCCCCCCCCCCACCCCCCCCCCCCCCCACCCCCCCCCCCCCCCACCCCCCCCCCCCCCCACCCCCCCCCCCCCCCACCCCCCCCCCCCCCCACCCCCCCCCCCCCCCACCCCCCCCCCCCCCCACCCCCCCCCCCCCCCACCCCCCCCCCCCCCCACCCCCCCCCCCCCCCACCCCCCCCCCCCCCCACCCCCCCCCCCCCCCACCCCCCCCCCCCCCCACCCCCCCCCCCCCCCACCCCCCCCCCCCCCCACCCCCCCCCCCCCCCACCCCCCCCCCCCCCCACCCCCCCCCCCCCCCACCCCCCCCCCCCCCCACCCCCCCCCCCCCCCACCCCCCCCCCCCCCCACCCCCCCCCCCCCCCACCCCCCCCCCCCCCCACCCCCCCCCCCCCCCACCCCCCCCCCCCCCCACCCCCCCCCCCCCCCACCCCCCCCCCCCCCCACCCCCCCCCCCCCCCACCCCCCCCCCCCCCCACCCCCCCCCCCCCCCACCCCCCCCCCCCCCCACCCCCCCCCCCCCCCACCCCCCCCCCCCCCCACCCCCCCCCCCCCCCACCCCCCCCCCCCCCCACCCCCCCCCCCCCCCACCCCCCCCCCCCCCCACCCCCCCCCCCCCCCACCCCCCCCCCCCCCCACCCCCCCCCCCCCCCACCCCCCCCCCCCCCCACCCCCCCCCCCCCCCACCCCCCCCCCCCCCCACCCCCCCCCCCCCCCACCCCCCCCCCCCCCCACCCCCCCCCCCCCCCACCCCCCCCCCCCCCCACCCCCCCCCCCCCCCACCCCCCCCCCCCCCCACCCCCCCCCCCCCCCACCCCCCCCCCCCCCCACCCCCCCCCCCCCCCACCCCCCCCCCCCCCCACCCCCCCCCCCCCCCACCCCCCCCCCCCCCCACCCCCCCCCCCCCCCACCCCCCCCCCCCCCCACCCCCCCCCCCCCCCACCCCCCCCCCCCCCCACCCCCCCCCCCCCCCACCCCCCCCCCCCCCCACCCCCCCCCCCCCCCACCCCCCCCCCCCCCCACCCCCCCCCCCCCCCACCCCCCCCCCCCCCCACCCCCCCCCCCCCCCACCCCCCCCCCCCCCCACCCCCCCCCCCCCCCACCCCCCCCCCCCCCCACCCCCCCCCCCCCCCACCCCCCCCCCCCCCCACCCCCCCCCCCCCCCACCCCCCCCCCCCCCCACCCCCCCCCCCCCCCACCCCCCCCCCCCCCCACCCCCCCCCCCCCCCACCCCCCCCCCCCCCCACCCCCCCCCCCCCCCACCCCCCCCCCCCCCCACCCCCCCCCCCCCCCACCCCCCCCCCCCCCCACCCCCCCCCCCCCCCACCCCCCCCCCCCCCCACCCCCCCCCCCCCCCACCCCCCCCCCCCCCCACCCCCCCCCCCCCCCACCCCCCCCCCCCCCCACCCCCCCCCCCCCCCACCCCCCCCCCCCCCCACCCCCCCCCCCCCCCACCCCCCCCCCCCCCCACCCCCCCCCCCCCCCACCCCCCCCCCCCCCCACCCCCCCCCCCCCCCACCCCCCCCCCCCCCCACCCCCCCCCCCCCCCACCCCCCCCCCCCCCCACCCCCCCCCCCCCCCACCCCCCCCCCCCCCCACCCCCCCCCCCCCCCACCCCCCCCCCCCCCCACCCCCCCCCCCCCCCACCCCCCCCCCCCCCCACCCCCCCCCCCCCCCACCCCCCCCCCCCCCCACCCCCCCCCCCCCCCACCCCCCCCCCCCCCCACCCCCCCCCCCCCCCACCCCCCCCCCCCCCCACCCCCCCCCCCCCCCACCCCCCCCCCCCCCCACCCCCCCCCCCCCCCACCCCCCCCCCCCCCCACCCCCCCCCCCCCCCACCCCCCCCCCCCCCCACCCCCCCCCCCCCCCACCCCCCCCCCCCCCCACCCCCCCCCCCCCCCACCCCCCCCCCCCCCCACCCCCCCCCCCCCCCACCCCCCCCCCCCCCCACCCCCCCCCCCCCCCACCCCCCCCCCCCCCCACCCCCCCCCCCCCCCACCCCCCCCCCCCCCCACCCCCCCCCCCCCCCACCCCCCCCCCCCCCCACCCCCCCCCCCCCCCACCCCCCCCCCCCCCCACCCCCCCCCCCCCCCACCCCCCCCCCCCCCCACCCCCCCCCCCCCCCACCCCCCCCCCCCCCCACCCCCCCCCCCCCCCACCCCCCCCCCCCCCCACCCCCCCCCCCCCCCACCCCCCCCCCCCCCCACCCCCCCCCCCCCCCACCCCCCCCCCCCCCCACCCCCCCCCCCCCCCACCCCCCCCCCCCCCCACCCCCCCCCCCCCCCACCCCCCCCCCCCCCCACCCCCCCCCCCCCCCACCCCCCCCCCCCCCCACCCCCCCCCCCCCCCACCCCCCCCCCCCCCCACCCCCCCCCCCCCCCACCCCCCCCCCCCCCCACCCCCCCCCCCCCCCACCCCCCCCCCCCCCCACCCCCCCCCCCCCCCACCCCCCCCCCCCCCCACCCCCCCCCCCCCCCACCCCCCCCCCCCCCCACCCCCCCCCCCCCCCACCCCCCCCCCCCCCCACCCCCCCCCCCCCCCACCCCCCCCCCCCCCCACCCCCCCCCCCCCCCACCCCCCCCCCCCCCCACCCCCCCCCCCCCCCACCCCCCCCCCCCCCCACCCCCCCCCCCCCCCACCCCCCCCCCCCCCCACCCCCCCCCCCCCCCACCCCCCCCCCCCCCCACCCCCCCCCCCCCCCACCCCCCCCCCCCCCCACCCCCCCCCCCCCCCACCCCCCCCCCCCCCCACCCCCCCCCCCCCCCACCCCCCCCCCCCCCCACCCCCCCCCCCCCCCACCCCCCCCCCCCCCCACCCCCCCCCCCCCCCACCCCCCCCCCCCCCCACCCCCCCCCCCCCCCACCCCCCCCCCCCCCCACCCCCCCCCCCCCCCACCCCCCCCCCCCCCCACCCCCCCCCCCCCCCACCCCCCCCCCCCCCCACCCCCCCCCCCCCCCACCCCCCCCCCCCCCCACCCCCCCCCCCCCCCACCCCCCCCCCCCCCCACCCCCCCCCCCCCCCACCCCCCCCCCCCCCCACCCCCCCCCCCCCCCACCCCCCCCCCCCCCCACCCCCCCCCCCCCCCACCCCCCCCCCCCCCCACCCCCCCCCCCCCCCACCCCCCCCCCCCCCCACCCCCCCCCCCCCCCACCCCCCCCCCCCCCCACCCCCCCCCCCCCCCACCCCCCCCCCCCCCCACCCCCCCCCCCCCCCACCCCCCCCCCCCCCCACCCCCCCCCCCCCCCACCCCCCCCCCCCCCCACCCCCCCCCCCCCCCACCCCCCCCCCCCCCCACCCCCCCCCCCCCCCACCCCCCCCCCCCCCCACCCCCCCCCCCCCCCACCCCCCCCCCCCCCCACCCCCCCCCCCCCCCACCCCCCCCCCCCCCCACCCCCCCCCCCCCCCACCCCCCCCCCCCCCCACCCCCCCCCCCCCCCACCCCCCCCCCCCCCCACCCCCCCCCCCCCCCACCCCCCCCCCCCCCCACCCCCCCCCCCCCCCACCCCCCCCCCCCCCCACCCCCCCCCCCCCCCACCCCCCCCCCCCCCCACCCCCCCCCCCCCCCACCCCCCCCCCCCCCCACCCCCCCCCCCCCCCACCCCCCCCCCCCCCCACCCCCCCCCCCCCCCACCCCCCCCCCCCCCCACCCCCCCCCCCCCCCACCCCCCCCCCCCCCCACCCCCCCCCCCCCCCACCCCCCCCCCCCCCCACCCCCCCCCCCCCCCACCCCCCCCCCCCCCCACCCCCCCCCCCCCCCACCCCCCCCCCCCCCCACCCCCCCCCCCCCCCACCCCCCCCCCCCCCCACCCCCCCCCCCCCCCACCCCCCCCCCCCCCCACCCCCCCCCCCCCCCACCCCCCCCCCCCCCCACCCCCCCCCCCCCCCACCCCCCCCCCCCCCCACCCCCCCCCCCCCCCACCCCCCCCCCCCCCCACCCCCCCCCCCCCCCACCCCCCCCCCCCCCCACCCCCCCCCCCCCCCACCCCCCCCCCCCCCCACCCCCCCCCCCCCCCACCCCCCCCCCCCCCCACCCCCCCCCCCCCCCACCCCCCCCCCCCCCCACCCCCCCCCCCCCCCACCCCCCCCCCCCCCCACCCCCCCCCCCCCCCACCCCCCCCCCCCCCCACCCCCCCCCCCCCCCACCCCCCCCCCCCCCCACCCCCCCCCCCCCCCACCCCCCCCCCCCCCCACCCCCCCCCCCCCCCACCCCCCCCCCCCCCCACCCCCCCCCCCCCCCACCCCCCCCCCCCCCCACCCCCCCCCCCCCCCACCCCCCCCCCCCCCCACCCCCCCCCCCCCCCACCCCCCCCCCCCCCCACCCCCCCCCCCCCCCACCCCCCCCCCCCCCCACCCCCCCCCCCCCCCACCCCCCCCCCCCCCCACCCCCCCCCCCCCCCACCCCCCCCCCCCCCCACCCCCCCCCCCCCCCACCCCCCCCCCCCCCCACCCCCCCCCCCCCCCACCCCCCCCCCCCCCCACCCCCCCCCCCCCCCACCCCCCCCCCCCCCCACCCCCCCCCCCCCCCACCCCCCCCCCCCCCCACCCCCCCCCCCCCCCACCCCCCCCCCCCCCCACCCCCCCCCCCCCCCACCCCCCCCCCCCCCCACCCCCCCCCCCCCCCACCCCCCCCCCCCCCCACCCCCCCCCCCCCCCACCCCCCCCCCCCCCCACCCCCCCCCCCCCCCACCCCCCCCCCCCCCCACCCCCCCCCCCCCCCACCCCCCCCCCCCCCCACCCCCCCCCCCCCCCACCCCCCCCCCCCCCCACCCCCCCCCCCCCCCACCCCCCCCCCCCCCCACCCCCCCCCCCCCCCACCCCCCCCCCCCCCCACCCCCCCCCCCCCCCACCCCCCCCCCCCCCCACCCCCCCCCCCCCCCACCCCCCCCCCCCCCCACCCCCCCCCCCCCCCACCCCCCCCCCCCCCCACCCCCCCCCCCCCCCACCCCCCCCCCCCCCCACCCCCCCCCCCCCCCACCCCCCCCCCCCCCCACCCCCCCCCCCCCCCACCCCCCCCCCCCCCCACCCCCCCCCCCCCCCACCCCCCCCCCCCCCCACCCCCCCCCCCCCCCACCCCCCCCCCCCCCCACCCCCCCCCCCCCCCACCCCCCCCCCCCCCCACCCCCCCCCCCCCCCACCCCCCCCCCCCCCCACCCCCCCCCCCCCCCACCCCCCCCCCCCCCCACCCCCCCCCCCCCCCACCCCCCCCCCCCCCCACCCCCCCCCCCCCCCACCCCCCCCCCCCCCCACCCCCCCCCCCCCCCACCCCCCCCCCCCCCCACCCCCCCCCCCCCCCACCCCCCCCCCCCCCCACCCCCCCCCCCCCCCACCCCCCCCCCCCCCCACCCCCCCCCCCCCCCACCCCCCCCCCCCCCCACCCCCCCCCCCCCCCACCCCCCCCCCCCCCCACCCCCCCCCCCCCCCACCCCCCCCCCCCCCCACCCCCCCCCCCCCCCACCCCCCCCCCCCCCCACCCCCCCCCCCCCCCACCCCCCCCCCCCCCCACCCCCCCCCCCCCCCACCCCCCCCCCCCCCCACCCCCCCCCCCCCCCACCCCCCCCCCCCCCCACCCCCCCCCCCCCCCACCCCCCCCCCCCCCCACCCCCCCCCCCCCCCACCCCCCCCCCCCCCCACCCCCCCCCCCCCCCACCCCCCCCCCCCCCCACCCCCCCCCCCCCCCACCCCCCCCCCCCCCCACCCCCCCCCCCCCCCACCCCCCCCCCCCCCCACCCCCCCCCCCCCCCACCCCCCCCCCCCCCCACCCCCCCCCCCCCCCACCCCCCCCCCCCCCCACCCCCCCCCCCCCCCACCCCCCCCCCCCCCCACCCCCCCCCCCCCCCACCCCCCCCCCCCCCCACCCCCCCCCCCCCCCACCCCCCCCCCCCCCCACCCCCCCCCCCCCCCACCCCCCCCCCCCCCCACCCCCCCCCCCCCCCACCCCCCCCCCCCCCCACCCCCCCCCCCCCCCACCCCCCCCCCCCCCCACCCCCCCCCCCCCCCACCCCCCCCCCCCCCCACCCCCCCCCCCCCCCACCCCCCCCCCCCCCCACCCCCCCCCCCCCCCACCCCCCCCCCCCCCCACCCCCCCCCCCCCCCACCCCCCCCCCCCCCCACCCCCCCCCCCCCCCACCCCCCCCCCCCCCCACCCCCCCCCCCCCCCACCCCCCCCCCCCCCCACCCCCCCCCCCCCCCACCCCCCCCCCCCCCCACCCCCCCCCCCCCCCACCCCCCCCCCCCCCCACCCCCCCCCCCCCCCACCCCCCCCCCCCCCCACCCCCCCCCCCCCCCACCCCCCCCCCCCCCCACCCCCCCCCCCCCCCACCCCCCCCCCCCCCCACCCCCCCCCCCCCCCACCCCCCCCCCCCCCCACCCCCCCCCCCCCCCACCCCCCCCCCCCCCCACCCCCCCCCCCCCCCACCCCCCCCCCCCCCCACCCCCCCCCCCCCCCACCCCCCCCCCCCCCCACCCCCCCCCCCCCCCACCCCCCCCCCCCCCCACCCCCCCCCCCCCCCACCCCCCCCCCCCCCCACCCCCCCCCCCCCCCACCCCCCCCCCCCCCCACCCCCCCCCCCCCCCACCCCCCCCCCCCCCCACCCCCCCCCCCCCCCACCCCCCCCCCCCCCCACCCCCCCCCCCCCCCACCCCCCCCCCCCCCCACCCCCCCCCCCCCCCACCCCCCCCCCCCCCCACCCCCCCCCCCCCCCACCCCCCCCCCCCCCCACCCCCCCCCCCCCCCACCCCCCCCCCCCCCCACCCCCCCCCCCCCCCACCCCCCCCCCCCCCCACCCCCCCCCCCCCCCAAGTTCATGGACTACAATTCCCATCAGCCCCTGCCAGCATGGCCAGGAGAAAATGCTACTATAACCATGGTGGCAGGGGCTGATGGGAATTGTAGTCCATGAACATCTGGAGTGCCATAGGTTCGCCACCACTGTACTAGAACATGGCCATACAGCCTGTAAACCACACAATATCCCAGGGATTCCGGCTGTGAAAGCCTTCGACAATACAGTAAACTAGAATTCATAGCCAATAAACTTGGTAATGGTGACGAACACAGAAAACTTTAAAAACTATTGGACAGGTTCATGGAGGAGGAGCCCATCAACAACTACTAGCCATGGCCTGTAAAGAGAACCTCCATACACAGAAGCAGCATACATCTGAATACCAGTGCTAGGAGGCAACATCCGGAGAAAGTCTTGGGCTCTATGCCCTGTAGGCCCTCCTAGTAACAGGTTAGCTGCTGTGTGAGACAGGATGCTGGACTAGATGGACCACGGGTCTGGTCCAACAGGGCTCTTGTTATGTTCTAATGAAGGCCTCAGCCTTTATGTCTGGTTGCTGGACTTCCAGATGAACTGGCTGGCTGCTGTGTGAGGCAGGATGCTGAACTAGATGGACCAGACCCATGGCTCTTCCCATGTTCTAATAAAGGCCTTGGCCTCTATACCCTGTTTGTTGGCTGTCAAGATTTCAGCTCTTTCCTTGCTCTTGCCTTGAAACTATGGGCTGGGCTGGGAGAAGGTGGTACCATGGGAGTCCTTGGCTTGATACACTGTTAACCCTATGCTTGCGTATTTTTATTTTTAGGCACACAGTCACTTCTCTCACCCTTCAAGGAAGTCAGCCCCTGGCCTTCATTTTTGATTTTTGCCACATAGTCTTCACACAGTCTGAGAATACTTCTAGTGATTTCACCCTGCTGGGATGCCAAGGGAGGGGGCCCAGGGCGGGGTTTGTGCAAGGGGTATTAACCTGTGGTTGGGTACTGGAATTCAGTTCCAGCAAGGCTTGCTTGAATCCTGTTCATCATGTTCCTGTCAATAAACCAATTTCTAAACTCACAAGTCTAGTTATTGTGGGAGGTCGACAGATCCCCACATTGGTCCTCCAGGAGAACTGGTTGACTGCTGTGTGAGACCAGATGGACCGCTGGTCTGATCCAGCAGAGCTCTGTCAGAGGTACTCCAAGATTCCTGTTTGTTTTTGCAACAACACATTAACATGGTTGGCTCCCTGGAAATGGTCTCATTTAGAATCTGGCAAGCTAGATCAACCCTACCCACACCTCTTAGAACAGTGATGGCGAACCTTTTCGAGACCGAGTGCCCAAACTGCAACCCAAAACCCATTTATTTATCGCAAAGTGCCAACATGGCAATTTAACCTGAATACTGAGGTTTTAGTATAGAAAAGAGTTGGCTCCAAAGCACAGGTTACTTGGGAGTAAGCTTGGTGGTAGTCGGTGGCTTTGCTTTGAAGCAACTGTGCAACGCTTCGAATGGGTGAATCATGACCCTAGAAGGGTTTACTCAAAAGCAAACCCCATCGCCAGCAACCGAGCTTACTCCCAAGTAAAGGATCACACTTTCGTTCTTCCCATGAAAATCAGTAGGGTTGAACAGCGCTTAACAGGGCTACCTACCCTGCTTCCCCAAAACTAGGTCTTAGGTTTAATGCTAATAATCTCCCTGACATAATTACACTATTATCACATGACGAACTCTGTGCACGCCAGTGCTCATACATTGCTTAGAGAGGAGCTCTTGGAGTGCCACCTCTGGCACCCGTGCCATAGGTTCGCCACCACTGTCTTAGAATGACAGCTCTTGCTGCTGAAGATACATTAAGCTTGGGGTCAAATGGGAATATACTGATTAACGGTAGAGATTAACCCTATCACTGCAAAACAGCTCAAGTCAGCAAGAAGCTTTGGTGGCTGGACGGCACCTTCTCCAAAGCTCTCATCTCAGAGCAATGACCTGAACAAACTCCCTTGCTCTTTATGATTAACTGCACAAACTTTGGGGGTCAGCATGGCGCAAGAGGCGGCAGCGGAGAGTTACCAATTCACCTCTGCCTGTCTGCAGCAAAGCCCCATCGTGCGGTTGAAGTTCAAGGCTCCTGCTCTTTGATCCTGCAAGAGGCAGGGGGGGAGGCCTCAGGTGACGGAGAGCCCAGCATTGATCCAGCTGCAACCCATAAAGTCGAACGGCAGCACTCCAAGGGGTGGGGGTGGGTCAGAATGTCCACCACGGCCTCCACGATCATTCCTGCTTTGCACTTTGCTGGGTCATGTTTGCCTGGCCCTCGTCCTAATAGATGTTGCAGGCTTTGAACCATCAGACTGAAGGTTCTCAACTGTTAATCAGTTAACAGTGCAGAGCAGCAGTGGCGTAGGAGGTTAAGAGCTCGTGTATCTAATCTGGAGGAACTGGGTTTGATTCCCAGCTCAGCCTCCTGAGCTGTGGAGGCTTATCTGGGGAATTCAGATTAGCCTGTGCACTCCCACAAATGCCAGCTGGGTGACCTTGGGCTAATCACAGCTTCTCGGAGCTCTCTCTGCCCCACCCACCTCACAGGGTGTTTGTTGTGAGGGGGGAAGGGCAAGGAGATTGTAAGCCCCTTTGAGTCTCCTGCAGGAGAGAAAGGGGGGATATAAATCCAAACTCTTCTTCTTCTTATTCTTCTAACATCCTCAAGTCAAGAGCTGAAACAAGTAAAACTGATGACTGATTTTCCTGACAGTTGAGAAAAAGCCAGAGGCCGAGGCAACTTCCAGCTGGGTCAGCTGGTGCCACCCAACGAAAAGCCCACTCAACTTGTACAGGAACACACTCAGGAAATGGCTTTCTAGGTACCGTTATGCACGTGCTATTTGAGTTACCAATTCACCCAGCCTTCCCTCCCTGCAGTTGCCAGAGCCGTTCTTGCCCCCCATCCACCCAGGAGGCACCTCCCAGCCAGCTGGGGTAGGGTGAGGGTCTTGGTCAGGAGGTTGGACTTGATGGCCCTTGGGGTCTCTTCCAACTCTATGATTCTAGGGAAGGATGAGCCATTCTGGACTCAGGGTACAAAGTAAACTGACATTTAATTTCTGGAGCCCAATGAGCATCTAGTTTGATCTCATCAGATCTCAGAAGTTAAGCAGGGTTGGCTGTGGTTAGTATTTAGGTGTCCAAAGTCGCTACACAGAGACAGGCCATTACAAACAGCCTCTGAACTTCCCTTGCCTTAAAAACCCAACGGGGCTGCCTTGGGTGGCACCTTCTCCTTTCTGGCACCCAGCAGCCGCGCACAGTCACATTGGCAGCCCTGCTCCGGCACTCTTCAAAAATGTGCTCAAGGGGAACGGCCACTTCCCTTATACCCCCATTAGCTACGCCACTGTTTCAAGGTGGTGGCTGGAGATCTCCCGCTATTCCAACTGATCTCTAAGTGACAGAGACCACTTCTGGAGGACATGGCTGCTTGGGAAGGGGGACTATGGCAGTGGTGGCGAACCTATGGCACTTCAGATGTTCGTGGGCTACAATTCCCAACAGCCCAATTGGCCATGCTGGCAGGGGCTGATGGGAATTGTAGTCCATGAACATCTGGAATGCCATAAGTTCGCCACCACTGGACTATGATATTGTACCCATTGAGGTCCCTCCCCTCCATCAACTCTGCCCTCCTCAGGCTCCACCCCCAAATTTTCCAGGTATTTTCCAACCTCAAGATGGCTACCCTATCAGTAAGTGGGTGCCCTCCTGCACAAGAAAATGCACAGGCAAGGCGTGGGGTCAGGCACCCAGTGCTCAAACTAGGAACTGAGATCCTTGGGATCTACCTCATGCTGCCTGTGATCAGGTACAGAAACCAATAGCATAAGAACATAAGAACAAGCCAGCTGGATCAGACCAGAGTCCATCTAGTCCAGCTCTCTGCTACTCGCAGTGGCCCACCAGGTGCCTTTGGGAGCTCATGTGCAGGGTGTGAAAGCAATGGCCTTCTGAGGCTGTTGCTCCCGAGCACCTGGTCTGCTAAGGCATTTGCAATCTCAGATCAAAGAGGATCAACATTGGTAGCCATCCATGGCCTGCAGGCAATGTGGAGCCTCTGGATTGGCCAGGGCGCCTATGAAGACCAGGCCACCCTGCCTTGCCTTACTGCCCTTCAGTCCACACTTTTCAGCTCAGACCCTCCGAATCTAGATCTCTCCCTGGCCTAGTGGAAAAGTTCTAGACCACAGCCCTCTTTACAGCTGTGAACAGCAGGACAGAGATTTAAGGTACAAGCCTGCAGAAGCAGCGTTCCTCCCAATGTCTGTCCAGATACCATTCAAGATATTTTTGATGGGTATTATTGCATTTTCTGGAAATAGCATCAGTTGGCTGAGGATTCCTCATTTGGGAAGAAGGCCAAAAGTCTTCCTGGAAATTTAGCATCAGATGATATATTAATGATCCACTGGAGAAGCATTAGAGGAATTAACACTTTGCCCCTCCCCCGTCCTCCAGAACATAATACGTCATGATTACTTGAATTGGCGGTGGGGGGTGGAGGGAGCATTCCTGCAGAATGACTCAGGATAATTGGCTGTTGTGGGTTTTCTGGGTTGTATGGCCATGGTCTGGTAGTTTTTGCTCCTAGGAGCAGCAGTGGCGTAGGAGGTTAAGAGCTCGTGTATCTAATCTGGGGGAACCGGGTTTGATTCTCCGCTCTGCCGCCTGAGCAGTGGAGGCTTATCTGGGGAATTCAGATTAGCCTGTGCACTCCCACACACGCCAGCTGGGTGACCTTGGGCTAGTCACAGCTTCTTGGAGCTCTCTCAGCCCCACCTACCTCACAGGGTGTTTGTTGTGAGGGGGGAAGGGCAAGGAGATTGTAAGCCCCTTTGAGTCTCCTACAGGAGAGAAAGGGGGGATATAAATCCAAACTCCTCCTCCTCCTCCTTCTCCTCCTCCTCCTCTTCCTTCTTCTAATGTTTTCCTCACATCTATGGCTGGCACCTTCAGAGGCATGACATGGTAGGAACGTTTCTCTTTGCGGCACAGGAGCAAAAATTACCTGAAAATCCACAACAGCCAAATGATTCCAGTCATGAAAGCCTTTGACAATACACTCCGGGTAACGCCCAGAGGAGTCAGCTCCCCAAGCCACGAACCACAACCCCCCCCACAACCAGTTGAATCCGGCCATGAAAGCCTTTGACAATACCAGAAATCACTGTTCACTCAGCCCTGAGGTAAACTGTTTTGGATGAACCTGAACTGATGCAGCAGCAGAACTGGCAACTATCTCTCACCCAAATGGCCTCTCTCACCCATTCCTTCTCTGGCATGGGCACCTGCCCTCAGGGTCAAATGAATGGCAGCGGACGATCCCTCTTTCTTGCAAGCAAAGGCAAACTTTATCCCCAGAAGGGACAGTTTCTGGTGGGCAAACACCTGTTTGAGGTACTGAAGAAGAAGAAGAAGAAGAAGAAGAAGAAGAAGAAGAAGAAGAAGAAGAAGAAGAAGAAGAAGAAGAAGAAGAAGAAGAAGAAGAAGAAGAAGAAGAAGAAGAAGAAGAAGAAGAAGAAGAGTAGTTTGGATTTATACCCCCCTTTCTCTCCTGCAGGAGACTCAAAGGGGCTGACAATCTCCTTGCCCTTCCCCCCTCACAACAAACACCCTGTGAGGTAGGTGGGGCTGAGAGAGCTCCAAGAAGCTGTGACTAGCCCAAGGTCACCCAGCTGGCGTGTGTGGGAGTGCACAGGCTAATCTGAATTCCCCAGAGAAGCCTCCACAGCTCAGGCGGCAGAGCTGGGAATCAAACCCGGTTCCTCCAGATTAGATACACAAGCACTTAACCTCCTACGCCACTGCTGCTCCGTCCAAAGTGGTGATGGAGTCCGCTATGAAGCCAGTTCATTATTCCCCAAAGGCATTCGAGGTCAATGGGTTTGGACCATTAAATGAAGCAGAAGTCCACTCTCTTACTTTGTCACTGTCAGCCAGCTGTGACTTAGCTGGCACTTTCCACCATCAATATAGCTTCTCTAAGGAACTATCCGATTCACTCCATTACTCCTATCATGATTTGAAAACATAGTGGAAAAGTTCAGGATTCTCCCTCTTCCCCACCAAACCACTTTGGCTGAAAGACCCATCTGTCACTCATGGGGGCTTGCAAACAGACCAAAGAACTGTGTTATCCGTGGCTAAGTTTCTGTTCTCTACAATGAAAATACAGGCCAAGTTAACATCCTGTGCCTAATCGACTCAGACTCCAACTCCTAAATGGTTAGATATGTTAGGCTGCATGATGTATGCTGAGATTTCAAGTAGGATATTAAATATAACTGTGTTTTTTCTGTTCCTGAATGCCCTGTGGGCAGTAATGAAGTCTGCCTGTCCGACATATGGGGGCTCACCAGGGGCTCTATAAGCCGGTGTTTGCTTCCTGGCAGAGACTGCCGAAACGGAGGGGCGAAGGGGTCAGGCATCTGGTGCCGGCATCCTGTCATTAAGTTGGAACCAAAGGCCCGTTTTTTTGCCGAGGGCAGCCCTTTGCCGCCAATGCTATGTGAGACCCGTTCTTTCTGCATCACCGTCCCAGTTTTCCCTCACCTTCGATCGGCACGTGCGCTCGCGTTGCTGAACGGTTAGCTCAGTTAATGTTTCTCCTGCCCTTTTGACAGCTCGGCCTCCGAAGACACCTGGACCTCGGAGCGAGAACCTCAATGGGTTTATTATTTCTTTCTGAGTTGCACTGAAACCTTTTGCCGTTGACAGCCCCCCCCCCCCACAGCCCACATCCGCCTCCATCCAAACATCCGCTCTTCCTGTTTTGGAGCTCTCTCCGGGTCTCCGGGGGGGCCCCCACTCACATATTGTCTTCAGCAGGATAGGAGCCCCCAGGACACCTTCCACTCATTAAGGCAAGACGTCCAGCATCAACCGAAGCAGGAGGCGTGGGGACGGGGGGAGGGGGCCCGGCTGCAAAAGGCCTTGAGGCCCACCCAGGGCAACGATTGTGTGGCCACGGGAGAGGCTGGCTGCTGCGGCCAGATAAGAACCTACAGGAAAATGTCCATTAAGGGGAACAGTGAGAAAGGGCTTCGAGCCCCAGCTACAAAAGGCAAATGGGGCAGGTTGTCTTGGAAAGGCTGTGGGAGAAAAAAAGCTGGTGGGCTCACATCCAAGGTTAATTTGGCTGTGTCCTTTTCCTCATCCACGTGAATATGTGCGTGCGTGTGTGTTTTAACGAACAGGAAAGGTATCCAAGCCAGGTAGAACTATCCTAGCATCATAAGAACATAAGAACAAGCCAGCTGGATCAGACCAGAGTCCATCTAGTCCAGCTCTCTGCTACTCGCAGAGGCCCACCAGGTGCCTTTGGGAGCTCACGTGCAGGATGTGAAAGCAATGGCCTTCTGCTGCTGCTGCTCCTGAGCACCTGGTCTGTTAAGGCATTTGCAATCTCAGATCAAAGAGGATCAAGATTGGTAGCCATAGATCGACTTCTCCTCCATAAATCAGCCCAAGCCCTTTTTAAAGCTATCCCGGTTAGTGGCCATCACCACCTCCTGTGGCAGCATATTCCAAACACCAATCACACGTCGCGTGAAGAAGTGTTTCCTTTTATTAGTCCTAATTCTTCCCCCCAGCATTTTCAATGAACGCCCCCTGGTTCTAGTATTGTGAGAAAGAGAGAAAAATTTCTCTCTGTCAACATTTTCTACCCCATGCATAATTTTATAGACTTCAATCATATCCCCCCTCAGACGCCTCCTCTCCAAACTAAAGAGTCCCAAACGCTGCAGCCTCTCCTCATAAGGAAGGTGCTCCAATCCTTCAATCATCCTCGTTGCCCTTCTCTGCACTTTTTCTATCTCTTCGATATCCTTTTTGAGATGTGGCGACCAGAACTGAACCCAGGACTCCAAGTGCGGTCGCACCACGGCTTTATATAAGGGCATGACAATCCTTGCAGTTTTATTATCAACTCCTTTCCTAATTATCCCCTAATTATCCTAATTATTATCAACTCCTTTCCTAATTATCCCCATCAATCCAGAAGTGGAGCTCCACAGAAAGGAGCAGGGCTGACCTGTTCCTTTTCATAGACCACTGTTTCTGGATTTGATGCTGAATTTGGCCTGGGTAAGAAGATGGAATTTTGACCTGGATGAGAAGATGGGATTTTTTGCAACGAGCCACATACAAAGAGGCCTGACGCGCAAACAAACCATCAATCCATTGAGGCCACCTCTCCAAAGTGACCAGGACAGCTTCTCCGCAAAGCCCCGGCATCTTTTAAAGAAGACCAGCAGTATGAGGGATTTCACTGGGGACCGTTTGCAAGCAAAACAGGCGCACCGCCACTACATTCTAGCCCCAGGCACCTACTGCCTGCAAACAGTGCATTGCGGCATCTCGTAAAATGACATCACACAATTTTTTTTTAATTTGAAAAATTCATACACACATTTTCTGCTTGGAGCAGTTAACTAGTATTAAGTGTGGTTATTATCTAGCTTAGCTTAGGTAGTAAATTAATTGATGTTAGTGGTTGGGCTAGTTGGATTTTCTTTGCTAATCTAACCACTAGAACCATTAGCGATTAGATTAGTCCTGGGTTTTGTTCCCTGTTTTCATCCTTACTGTAACTGACTTATTGTTAAAGTGAGGATGTGTTTTACGGTTGCCACCTGTATAGTACTATATTTTTTGGAATTTGTTTTAGTATTTTGGGAAATCTATTCTATTTATTGATGTTTTAAGTGTTTGCATTGTAAGAACTGATTTGCTGCTCATTGCTGCTGCTGTTGATGTTATGATTATTATCTTTGTTATTGTTATATATATTGTATTGCATTGTATTATTCATTCATTCATTCATTCATTCATTCATTCATTCATTCATTCATTCATTCATTCATTCATTCATTCATTCAATTTATATACCGCCCTCCCCCAAGGGGCTCAGGGCTGTTCACAACAATCTATATATATAAAAATCTAAACGTGTGTTTGTCCCTGATGGTCTCCCTCAGAAGATGGTGGACGGATCGCCCCCAAATTTTCACAGGACGTCCCTCCCTGTTGCAGGCAGGTAATTGGACCTTCAAATCGCCGAAAGTCCATACCTGAGCCAGGTAAAACGTCTTTTTCCTGGTGCACCAGGCCATGAAGCTGGCTGTATTTAACTGTCACCCTTAGAATGTTCGTGCAGCCTGTCTGTCTGTGGCCTGAGGGCTTGGGATGAGGGCTTAGCATGTTCGTGCAGATGGGCAGAGATGAGCAATGAAAACAGTAAATAGGTAATACTGTCAGGTAATACGAGTGGAAGTGAAACACATACAAACTTTGCTGTGTGAGACGTCAGGTGGGGTCCCCCCCTCACACGCAGGTAACTTTCACTCTCTGTGCCTCACCCACTGCTACCACACAACACACATCCAGCTCATCCTCACACACCTCACTCTGCCCTCCCTCACATCCAAACACCACTTACCCACTTCCTCACCCATATTCGCCACAGCTCTCTTTTACTAAAAGCGAGCTGGAGTTTGCCTTTTCCTAAATCCGCGGGGTGGGGGCGAACCAACACTACCGGCTCCGCTTCTTTTGCACGTGGCCGCAGAAAACAAGCTTGCTCTCTCACTAACATGACATCCCTTCCAAAATCTAAACATGGCTATCATGTCACCTCTTAACCTTCTCTTCACCAAACTAAACATCCCCAGCTCCCTAAGCCTCTCCTTGTAGGGCATGAATTCCAGACCTTTGACCATTTTGCTTTCCCTCCTCTGGACCTGTTCCTGGCAGAATCCAATAAATCTTCTGAGGCGGCTGCAGAACTGAGAACTGTGGCTTTTATGACCCATTCCTTCACAGGTACCGGCACCTGCCCTCAGGGCCGAACTAAACACTATAGTGGAGATTTGTGATCAGGTCTCTTCCCCACAGTTTTGATTCTAAAAACAGCAGGGCAGTGGGTGATCCTAGCATAGGTAGGCCAGAGCTGGATCATCTCCCAACTCTCCCCACCGCTGCTCCTGGCAACAGCTGGCTGAGGCATGATCAGACACTGCCACACCCCTAGGTTCTAAAAACACACCAGAAGATCCACTGTGGGGCTTTCCGCACTGACAGAGTTGTACTGGTTTCTATCTAGGTTCACCTCAGTGTATCCGCACTGCAACTGAGCTCAATCTTGTTTTGTCTCAGTTCCCTCCCCCCTCAGAACTGCGACATCCCTGTCGCAGTTATGAACTGCACCTTTCTGCTGGAACAAGGTCGATACCGCTTCAAAGCTTCGAAGTGCGGATGCATCGAAACGACACCTCATCCGTTCAACCAATCAGGCGCCGTTTTTGTGGCATGCGCAGAACGGGAGAGTCGTGGCGGACATGTAACTGTAAACTGTAAAAACTGTTTTTAAAAAAAGAACGCTCCTGTTTCCCACGGTAACACAAGCTCCAATCACGATCGAGGAACGAAACAGGCACCAAGATGATCCTGCCCACTTAGCTCGGTTCTAGGGGGCCATGTAAGTTGCTGTGCGGACAGCCTGGAATTGCCCCCCCACTGAAGGGAACCGAGTCAACTTTAGCTCCTTTCTGTAGTACGGAAAGCCCCTGTGTGGCCTTTGCGTGCTCTGGCATTCAGTCTCAAGCAGTGGAGGACATGACACAAGGGAAGAAGCTGGCCAATTTGACTAACACAGGAGACGATGGGCTTGAGTGAAAACCATAGATCTCTTTGGTTTGTGTCTGGGGAAAGAGATGACAGTCCTACCTGCCTCAGAAGCTGTTGTCAGAAAAGCTATTCCAGACTAAATGAGTGCTATGTACAACAGTGGTCCTCAATGTGGTAGCCGTGGACACTACAGTGTCCGCCAACATTTCCCCTGATGCCCTTCAAATGTGTTTAGAAAGTGGCTGGGACCAGGTGGGGCTTTGGGCCAGAATAGATTTTTTATCTGATGGGTGGCAGCTGCCACCATATTGTTGGTTCTATGCCATTTTGTGTCTCACTCTTGTTTCCCTGTGGATGGGGTAAATCAACATCGTCAACTTTTTACTGGCATGAGTTTAAAATACAACAGAGAGGTGGAAGAGAATCAAGTTAAAATAAGTAGGTTCAGACATTTCCAGCAGTTAAAACAATAAATAAATAAACTAAAATCTGTGGCGAATCTGTTGAGCCAGCGCCAAGAATTTGGCAACGTCTAGGGATCTCTGAGGAGACTGATCGCAAAGCAGACAGAAAGCTTTGACCTTGTCTGATGAGTAGGCCTAGTTCTCAGTATATGGGTCTATATATTGTCTTCTAGATGAAGCATATAGTTCGCAATCTAGGAGGATGTGCTCGATTGTTTCGATGGCTTTTTGTGAGCAGGGACACATTCTTTGTTGGTATGGGATCTGGAGAAATCTGCCACTCAGGACTGCTGAGGGTAGGACGTTCAGTCGGGCTAGCATTAAGGTACGCCGGAGGTACGGCGAAGATATATTGTAGAAATACCTTGGTAGCCCTTTACTGAAGGGGGGAAGGTAGGAGCCCTCCGGTAAGATGCCCTTCATGTGCTGAGTAGAAAGCAGTTGGTTTTCAACGTCAAGTAGCCTTAGCGACAGAAGTTTGACTAAATCCTTCCCTTTCCCCCATAGTTGGACTTTTTCTGGGTATGTGAGCGGCTCTGTCTACTGGAACGGCTCTATCTACTGCCCAGCACAGAATTTCAAACTCAGGCTCAAAAAGGCAGGGCATCACAACATACACAAACAGGAAAAAAGAATGCCTTCAGTTTTGGCACACAAACACGACGAAGCGAGAGCACGCACGACTACTTGGTTGCTTTGCAGGCTGATGTGCTCAAGTCGTCAAGTGGGCTCCTGAGAAAAAGAAGGAGTGGTTTTAAACAGGGTGGCTTTTGGCTGGGGAAAGATCTGCCTCTGAAGGGGAGTCCCAGCTGAGGCCTGTCCTGTCACAAACTCCACATCTCAACCCGCGCTGCAACGCAGCAACTGTGGGATTAAACGTTTCCAAATGGACAAATAAGAATAGTTTTGAAGATGCCGACGGGCAGCCGGATCAAAGCCCACAGATGGCCCAGCAATCAGGTAGCTGGAGCACAGATCCGTCTCAGCAGTTGTGAAGCTGGGTGGGAGCAAACTCACATCACAGCAAAGACTCTCCAGTTAATATTGTGGTCCTGGCCCTTCTTCATATTGCTTCACATACGATGAGGAGCAGAAAGGCAGGCAGCACCAATCAGAGAGGTCTTGTTAGGATATTTTTATTATTATTATTATTATTATTGATACAAAACAGTTACACACAGCAAGCAAGATCAATATGCTGGATTTTGTATTACATCACACGTCGGACACTTCCCAAGCATCTAGGACTGTGTGATGTATCGACGAATAATGCGTGCAGAGCCGAGTAGGGTGGCCTTTTGCAGCTGACATATGGTAATTTTTATTTTTATTATTTTTATTATTTTTATTTTTATTATTATTATTATTATTATTATTATTATTATTATTATTATTATTATTATTATTATTAGGGTTGTTAATAATAATAATAATAATAATAATAATAATAATAATAATAATAATAATAATAATAATAATAATAATAATAATAAACCCCCGGAGGGCTCAGGGCGGTGAACATACAGATAGATAGAGCACAAATAAAATCCATAATATCAAGATTTAAATAATCATTAAATATACGTTATGTTATGTTAAAATGCAGCGTCCTAATATCAGATATACCGATGGCGTCCTACTAATAAATCCCCTGAAAAGAAAGGGGAGAGGGGGGGGGACGGCAGGGTCCACAGATGTTATAAAAAAGGGGGGCATCAGCGGCCGGACTCCCCAAAGGCCCAGTGGAACAGCTCCGCCTTGCAGGCCCTGCAAAATTCATTAAGATCCCAGCCCGTGAGCCCGGAGAGGTAGAGCGTCTCCACCAGGCAGGGCCAGAGCTGTAGCGCTCTGGCCCCGGGTGGAGGCCAGCCGCATCATTGAGGGGCTAGGGATCACCAGCAGATTGGCCTCTGCTGACCGCAGAGGCCGATTAGGGACATATGGGGCAAGCTAAGTGCATGATTCAACGTGCTCTCGTGGCGGCTAAGGGGGAGCCGAGGACCGTACCTTGATGAGTTCACCACCTGCATTGACCCACAGATGATGCAGGAAGGAGGGCCAAAATGCTGAGTCTCAGAAGTTGGCACACTTTTGCACGGCTGAAATGGCACAGACTGGCAAAACAGCTTTATCTTTGCATCCCTTTGGCTGGTGCCTTTTTCTTCCAAGACATTCCTACAGTGAACATGGGAAGCAAGCCGTGTAGTTTACAGAAACCTTTTGTTAGCCAGAGACAGATGACAGGTTTCATCCTTGTCCAATGGGAAAAGGAGATGCTAATGGAGAACAGATGGCGAAGCCTCCCTGCAGGTAGCTGGAGGAACTTTTTGCTATGCTTCAACCTGAACAAGAAGGTCCCATAGCTAGTGTCAGAATCCCAAAAAAACACACAAGCTCTTGTTGAAAGACAGCAGCTTTATTGGTTCGGGATCTTCCCTGGCCAAAGCCAAGACTGAGAAAAGCCCACGCAAAAACCAATAGTTAAGAAACTGGCAGCCCCCCCTCCCCCCCAGCCTGGGAAAGTGCGCCTAAAAGTAAGAGTAAGGAGATAACAAGAGATGGGCAAGCAATGACCTTGAGCACCACCTGGAGATACTCCACATTCTACAGCAACAGTGAAAAGACAGTTAGAAATGCAGTTAACCCCTACCAACCACCCCCAGTGCAATGAAACAGCAGCATAAGCAAAATCCCAAAATACAGGCCTCCTGACAGCCAGGCTTAGAGAAGTTCAGTCCCCTTCACCAGAAAACAAAGATATAACTGTGTGTGGAAAATCACTTCCCTATAAGCTACCTGCTGAAGTTAAGGAAGGCCAAATTCAGAACCCTGAATCTATCTAGTGAGGCAAGGACAAGGGAGCTGTGAACTGCACAACTTCAAAAAAAGTCTCGGTACAGGAGTTCTCTATCAAGTCATCCTTATAGTTGTTCAGCTCTGATAGATACAACTCTCCACAAAAGTGAGTATGGTAGTTTCATAAGGGCTTCTTGATAAGGCCAAAGATAATCTTTCTCAATTTGACGTGAAAGTTGGTTGTCCTGGGTTTGCAAAAGCGGGACTCAAGGACCTGGAGCATATAAAGAGGGCCATGGTTGAATAAGCCTGGTTTCCTCCTTGGCGCCTAGGATTCTCTTCCCTTCCCATTTTTCAAGCAATGGAAACTTTCAAAGGCTCAAGGAGCCTATTGTTTTCCATGAAGGCTTTGTATGTATTTTTATCCTGTCCTATACCCAAAGATCTCAGGGTAGGTCACATCACAAGATAATAGTAATAATAAAATATCGATAAACCTTAAAAAATTACAATACATAACATAACCATAACACTTGTTTAAAATCCATAAAACATATTATAACCTAATTAAAATTAATTAAAAACCTGTTTAAAAATTCATAAAACCTATTTAAAAGTTCACAGTACCAGAAGGAAGAAACCATCTCTTCAGCCAAAGGTCAGGGGAAATAGGTGCACTTTTGCTAGTTTTCTACATACTTATAAAGAAAATGCTTGACACACCCCTCTCAGGGCCCACACTGAAAAAGCCCTATCTTGGGTCTCTACCCTTTTGACCTTGATAAATTAGGTGAGTGGGCTAAGAAATGGCAAATGCAGTTCAATGTAGCAAAATGTAAAGTGATGCACATAGGGGCAAAAAAATCCAAACTTCACATACACGCTACAGGGGTCAGTGCTATCAGTCACAGACCAGGAAAGGGATTTGGGCATCTTAGTTGATAGTTCCATGGGAATGGCAACTCAATGCATGGCAGCTGTGAAAAAGGCAAACTCTATGCTGGGGTTAATTAGAAAAGGAGTTGATAGTAAAACTGCAAAGATTGTCTTGCCCTTATATAAAGCAGTGGTGCGACCACACTTGGAGTACTGTGTTCAGTTGTGATTGCCACATCTCAAAAAGGATATTGAGGAGATAGAAAAAGTGCAGAGAACGGCAATGAGGATGATCGAGGGATTGGAGCACCTTCCTTATGAGGAGAGGCTGCAGCATTTGGGACTCTTTAGTTTGGAGAGGAGACGTCTGAGGGGGATGGAATAGATTGAAGTCTATAAAATTATGCATAAAATTATGCTTTCTTGCTTTCTCACAATACTAGAACCAGGGGGCATTCATTGAAAATGCTGGGGGGAAGAATTAGGACTAATAAAAGAAAACATTTCTTCGCGCAACACGTGACTGGTGTTGGGAATATGCTGCCACGGGTGGTGGTGATGGCCACTAACCTGGATAGCTTTAAAAGGGGCGTGGACAGATTTATGGAGGAGAAGTCAATCTATGGCTACCAATCTTGATCCTCCTTGATCTCAGATTGCAAATGCCTTAGCAGACCAGGTGCTCAGGAGCAGCAGCAGCAGCAGAAGGCCATTGCTTTCACCTCCTGCATGTGAGCTCCCAAAGGCATCTGGTGGGCCATTGCAAGTAGCAGAGTGCTGGACTAGATGGACTCTGGTCTGATCCAGCAGGCTCCTTCTTATGTTCTTATGGTTATGTTGTGGGACTTTCCACAGCTACATCAATGACATTTGAGAAGACAATGAAGCCCCCCTGTGCCTACCTTCGCTGGCTTCGTATCCCAGCCCAAATGCTACAGCAGGGAAATTCCACCCACCACCACCACTCAGGGTGAGCTTAGGTCAAAAGCAAAGTCATCTCATGGCAAATATTTGTTCCTGTGTCTTAACTCGGTATAATGTCCATGTTTCCTATTAACAAAACAATGATTGAGCTCCACTCTGGCAAGAACATTAAAGACTAAATGCTTAACCAAAAAGTGTCAGCCTGTTCTTTGTGTAAATCAAATTCAGCTGGACCGAAATGACTGAAGTTTCCTTGAACAGTTTTAGTCGTGTTGAAACCTTTTATTTTCTTTTTGGAGGTTTCGGCAGAGTTGTGAAACTTGTCCCCATTGCCATTACATCCCCTAAAGTAAAGACAACAGAGAAAGCTTCCTGAACCAGACCCAGACATCTGGCCCATCTACTCCAGAAAACATTTCTCAAAGGGTTGTCCCACCATTGCTACCAGAGACTCCTTCAACTGGAGACGCTAAGTACCAAACCTGCCGCCTTCTGCACACAAAGCAGATGCTCTGCCATTGAGCCATGGTCCCAGACCTGCACTAATTTATCCAGCCCAGGTAACAGGGCAGCACAGAGAGAGGTTGTTTAGGAAATGTCTGCCTTTATAGCAAGGCTGTTGAGAAGCTTCCTTTTGTCTCCCCAAAAATCACTGGGGTATCCAGTGAAACACCTGGCTGGGGAAACAAGGAGGGAAATGGCACCAAACATTATGCTGAGCCAAATTTCATTGGGCAGGGATGCTAGTGTGTGTGCGCAGGGGAGTCACCCATGTGTTTCTCTAGCTTTGGGTCACCGTGGTACCAAACAAACACCCAGAGGCACAGGAGACAAAGAGTTAAGGCTCCATTAAAGCACCCTGCGTCCAAGGTTGCTTGCACACATCCCAGTGTACCCAGGGTTCAATTCAAGGGGAAAGGTAGCTGCAAGTGTAATAGTTCCAATGCACTTCAGTAAGAATGTGTCGTCGAAGGCTTTTACAGCTGGAATCCACTGGCTGTTGTAGGTTTTGGGGGCCTCGTGACTGTGCTCTGGTAATTTTTGCTTCCGACATTTCTCCTTCATCTATGGCTGACATCTTCAGACATCACGGTAAGACGTGCTTCTGCTTGGGCCACCTTTCAAAAAGCTTTGCTCATGCTGCCCCCATGGATAAATGCACTCCAATGGCCTCTGCTATGCATTCCTTTCAGTACGAATGAGATGTGTACATTGTACTGACTAATGGCTGAAGTGACTAAATCGAGGCTGTGGTTTTTTGGTCACGTAATGTGAAGACAAGAGCTGGGGGGAAGAATTAGGACTAATAAAAGGAAACACTTCTTCACGCAATGTGTGATTGGTGTTTGGAATATGCTGCCACAGGAGGTGGTGATGGCCACTCACCTGGATAGCTTTAAAAGGGGCTTGGACAGATTTATGGAGGAGAAGTCGATCTATGGCTACCAATCTTGATCCTCTTTGATCTGAGATTGCAAATGCCTTAACAGACCAGGTGCTCAGGAGCAACAGCCGCAGAAGGCCACTGCTTTCACCTCCTGCATGTGAGCTCCCAAAGGCACCTGGTGGGCCATTGCAAGTAGCAGAGAGCTGGACTAGATGGACTCTGGTCTGATCCAGCTGGCTTGTTCTTATGTTCTTATGTTCAAGAGTAACTGGGAAAGGCAGAAATGCTTAGGTTGAAGGCAATAGGAAAAGAAGACCCAACATGAGATGGATTGACGGCCCTCGGTTTGCAATACTTGAGCAAGGAGGCTCACTTATTCAAATGAAAAAACAAAGCAGCGTCTGCTTCCCCACATTATAGGACCTGAACATGTTTGTAGAAAAAGGTCAATGGAATCCAAGTCAGTTATACAGGAACTCTCTTCCCACCCCCTTGTACATGCCTGGGAGCCAGAGCACACATTTGCACATGGACAAATACATGCTTCAATTCCTACTCCATGTGTTCTAGAGATGGGTCTGGCATTGCCAGTTTGTTTATTTGAAATGTCTTTCCACCCCATAGAGCAGTGGTGGCGAACCTTTGGCACTCCAGATGTTATGGACTACAATTCCCATCAGCCCCTTCCAATGGCCATGCTGGCAGGGGCTGATGGGAATTGTAGTCCATAACATCTGGAGTGCCAAAGGTTTGCCACCACGGCCATAGAGTGTCCTCCATGCAGCGAACAATTCAAAACATTAAAACTACCTTTTGAAAGATAAAAAATAAACCAATTAAAAACAACAATTGAAAACAAAATGCCTAAACAGGAAGGAGGGTGAGTGAGAGGATGTCAATACAATAGAAAAGGCTCTACCTGGTAGTAGAAAACAATGATAAAAAGGGACAGAGTCATCTCCCTGGGGAGGGAATCCCATAATTTTGGTGCCACAACCAAGAATACCCTTTCTTGAGTTGGCACCTGCCTAGCCTCAGATGACAGGGACACCATGAAGACAACCATAATGGTCAGATAGGTTCACGTGGAAGCAGGTGGCCCTTAACATATGCTTGTTCCAAGCTGCCTCGGGCATCACCAGCCTCTTGAATTGAGCCAGAAAGTAAATTAGATGCCAATACAAGGAGAACAAGAATGACACGGTCACTACAACCCACTCCAGTCAGAATCTGGGCTATAGCATTCAGTACCAATGGTAGCTTCAAGGGCAGTCCCATAAAGAACATGCTGCAGTAATCTAATCTAGATTTCAGAAGAGCTTGCATCTCAGTGGCAAAGTCTTTCTGGCCCAGGAAAAATTGCTATTGCCCTACAGCAGAAGTAAGTAGAAGGCACTCTTGGCCACCTCTGCCATCTTGGTTCTCCATCCAACAGAAGCCCCACATCCGGCAGCACTCCAAGCAACAAACCTAATCCTTAGGGCAGTGGTGGCGAAACTATGGCACGGGTGCCAGAGGTGGCACTCAGAGCCCTTTCTGTGGGCACACGTGCACAGAGTTCTTCATGTGGAGGGGGCGGAAAATCACCCTCCCACACACATCTAGGCTAGCCTGTCCTTTACCTGGGAGTAAGCTCGGTTGCTTGCAATGGGGCTTGCTTCTGAGTAAACCCTCCTAGGGTTGTGATTCACCCATTCGAAGCGTTGCATGGTTGCTTCACCAAGCTTACTCCCGAGTAACGTGCGCCTTGGAGCCAACCGTTTTTTCTAAACTAAAACCTCAGTATTCAGGTTAAATTGCCATGTTGGCACTTTGCGATAAATAAGTGGGTTTTGGGTTGCAATTTGGGTACTCGGTCTCAAAAAGGTTCGCCATCACTGCCTTAGGGGAAGGCAACTCCATCCAGGAGATACCGCAGTTCCTGGGAAACAGGTTCCTGGTGTGAGCTCAGAGTCTGAATAAGCCCTATTTCCAAATACAGGTGGAAAGGATAAATTTGTGAGCAGCGATACTGTGAGGGATGGGTGGAAAATGTTCCATAAGTTCTGAATCAAAGGGGTGGTTCTAAACCTAGCTCAGACACAGCAAGGTGTTTGTATGGAAATACTGTTATGTTCACAGAGTTCTTCCAGAGATGCTCAAACACTCTGTAAAAGCGAGCAAACCCCCCCCCCCACAGCCCTTAGAAAACCACCAGCACTCAAAAGCATCAGAAACAGGCTTTGTGGAAAAAAATTGGGTCACCGGGTTTAGCTGTCGAGCCTACTCTCAGAACGCTGGAGCACGCTGAACAAATGGTCTCTCACTCCTCCAAAGCTTTACACGCATAATCTCTAGGGGCTTGTTCACCCCCCAAAGCACACAAGCTGACTGATTACATGACCAATTAAATTGTAGATTCGCTGCCAGTGGAACTTTTAAAACGGTCCATTGGTACTTACCCTGAAGGGGCCTTCTCCTGGACGGCGATGAGGGCATCCTGGATGGGTGATTTCCAACCTATACTCAGGGAGGCAGGACTTAATTGATGTCACTTCCTGTGTTGGGTTGGATCCACCCCTCGATCCCCAGTCTCGGATTGACGTAGCAGTATAGCAGAATTTAGGCTCTCACAGAATTTTAACAGGAAGAATGACAACAGGTTAAGGTAACATATAAAACATAACACGATGTATATATATATACGGATAAGGAACTCCAAGAATAATCCCAAGGCTAAGTGGGAAGTTTAACTATTTAACTGTGTAACTTTCAGTAGGAGACTATAACCTCAGGGAGGGCCAGGATGCCCTCATCACCGCCCAGGAGAAGCCCCTTCAGGAGTAAGTACCAATGGACCGTTCTCCTGGAGGCGATCTCGGCATCCTGGATGGGACCTCCCTGAGCAGTGCGCCCGTTACGGGTGGGCAATTAGTCTCGAATATATGCTTCTAAAACTTCGGGAACCTAGGCCGCCCCCATTTGCTGAGATGGTGTGTAGTTTAAAGTGTCTAATGAAAGATGTAACTGATGCCCGAAAGTGGCTGCTCTACAATATCCTCTAGTGGGATGGGCGTCTGAACGCCATAGCAGCGCGACAAATAGAGTGGGCTGTAATACCCGGTATGAACTGGAACGTTGGAAGCCTTTGTATGCTTCCACGATGTATGTCTTCAGCATGTAGCTGAGGGATGCTTTGAACGTTTGAGCCCCTAGATTAGGGGTGGTGACGTTAATGGAGAGGGACTAGTGTTCCTGATGGTTTCAGTACGGATAATGAGGGCTTTGAGTACCCTTCTAACGTCCAGATGATGCCAAGCCTCTCTAGATGGACAGATATTATTATTATTACGGCCTTTTGGCCAGCCAATGCCAAAGCCGCTCTTTTGGGTGGGACGGTGAGGGGCAGAACGCTGGAATGATGATCTCTTGCTTGAGGTGGAATATGGTGGCTACCTTCGAAGGAAGGTAGGTCGGGCCATAACCACTCTGTCCCTATGAAACACCCATTGCTGTGAGTTAACTGAGAGGGCTTGTAGTTCTGATATCCTCCTGGCAGTAGTGGTGGCAATGAGGAATAAAAGTTTCATCCGGAGCCACTTAAGGCTTATATCCTGGATCGGTTCGAAGGAGTTTTGGTAAGAGCTGATAGGACCGTGTTGAGTCTCCAGGCGGGAATCTGTGAGTTACCGGAGGCTGCTTTTGGGAGACTCCTTGAGGAACTCAGAATGTCGGGAAGTCTGATGACTGGTAGCCCTGTATCTTTTGCCACACGGTGGAAAAGGCCAGCTAACCTTCTCCGCAGGGTTGAGCTCCTGAGACCTTCGTCAAATCCGTTCTACAGGTATTGAAGGACCTGTGAGATGGAGGAACGTAGTGGATCTGCTTGGTTTTTCTCGGCCCAGGAGACAAAATTCTTCCAGGATGAATTGTATATGCTGTGAGTGGAGGCCCCTCTGGAAGCAATGATGGGATGACTTGGTTAGAGTAGCCCTTCGCTAGAGCCTGGCGCACAGGCATCAGGGCGGTCAGACAGAACCACCCGTTGAGATGATGTACCGCCCTTGTGACAACATGTTGCTGGGTGTGGGTAAGCTGAGGTGGAGAAGTTGCCAGTTGTAGAATTGACAAGAGCCATGGACCTCTGGGCTACCACACGTGCCACTAGAATGACACCTACTTCCTCTCCATCCAGATTTTTTTTTTTTCCTTAGGAGTTTGGTAGTACTGGGGTTGGGGAAGGCGAAGGCAGTCCCTTGGGCCATGGGCTGATTAAGCGCATCTGTTCCTCAGCGGGTGGAAGTACCTTGTAAGGAAACGTGGCAGTAGGGAGTTGTGAGGTGATGCCATTAGGTCCATGATGGGCTGATCTAATGTTTGTGTATCTGAAGGAAGATTTGGGGGTGGAGTCTCCACTCTGCCTGGACTACTGACTGGCTTACTCAGCCAGTCCGCTTTGGATGTTGAGATTTCCTTGTATATGTTCCACCATAAGGGACTGTAGGTGTATCTCAACAGGATAAAATGGCTGTCGCCTCCTGATGAAGACGCCGACCGGAGCCCCTGATGGTTGATGTGGGCCTTGGCGGAGATGTTGTCCGTTCTGACTAAGAGATGGCAGTTCTGGAGTTGCGGTTGAAGGTGATGAAGGGCCAGGAGAATGGCCCTCATTTCTAAGATGTTGATCGACAGGTGGGTTAGGGGGGCAGGCCAGACCCCTAGTGTATGTCCCTTGGTAGGGAGGCTCCCCATCCGCGGGAGGCTGGCATCGGTGAACAGTTGTGCTCAAAGCGGTAGAGGTAAACCTTTCCCCGTGAGAAGTTTTCTTGCTTGGACCACCAACGCAGGCTAACGCGAAGTTGTTTGTTGGTCTGTAGGGACCTGTCTCTTCTGCATGATCTGGAACTGGTAAGGGCGTAGAACAACTGCAATGTCCGTGCGTGGAACCTGGCCCACTGTAACATATCTATGACTGATATGAATAGTCCCATCAGTTTGGCTAGTTGAAGGAGTGAGGCTCTGTTGGCCGAAAGGAACGTGTTCACCAGTTTCTGAATTTTGGTTATCTTGGATGGTGGGATGAAGGATGATTGTGAAGGGTGTCCACGATCACTCCCAGGTGTTCCATCCGGGTTGAAGGATTCAGAGAGCTCTTCTGTAGATTGAGGAAGCTGTGTTTAAGAGTGTGCATGACTATCTGCAGGTCCTGTGGTGCCTGTTACCTGGACCGCTTAATCTGACTAGGGAGTCTAAGAATAGATGTACATGGGTGCCCCGTTACCGAAGGGCCATGATAGGAGCTGTGGAGGACCTTCGAGAAAAAACACGGGGGGCAGTGGCGAGTCCGAACCGAAGAATCTTTTGTGTAAGAGGATTGATGGGAACATGGAGGTAGGCCTCCTGAGGTCCAGGAGGTCAGGTAGTCGCCTGGACGGAGTGTCTCTACGATGGACCTGAGGGTTTCCATCTTGAACCCGCGAACGGATGAATCTGTTCACATAACGGAGATTTAGAATGGCACGCTTCAACGCCGCTCCTCTGTGAAGAATGTGAATAGACACCGCATGAATGCATGGCCAAGCTCTTCAGCAGGAGGCGGATTGCCTCTTGGGTTCTTACTTGCCTGGATTGCATTGAAGGGGCAAATTCGAAACCTGGTGAATTCTAGGAGGTATCCGAATGTAACAACCTCTTGGGTCCACTGGTCTACGTGGTCGCTTATCCACTGGTGGTGAAAAAGTTTAAGGCGGCCTCCTACTGGTATCTGATGGTAGTCAGGATCTGGTGGTTGTAGGGGCTGAAGGAACTGTTACATTCTTGAAATGTTTGTTGTTGCTGTAGTGGTTGCTGTTGTGAGAACCAATCAAGCGTTTACCGCCTCTGGGCTCTTGGGAGGGGCGTTAGCTATGCTCGGAGGGAAGAACTGTCTGATCAGACCTGACGATTCTAGGCATGGACTTCTTGTTGCCCTTGGTTTCCACTAGGAACGGCGTCTAGTTCTTCCTAAGAGGAGGGAGTCAAGTAATCATAGGTGGAGACCACCTGTTGGAGTGGGGGTCGGCTGACCATGCTCTCAGCCAGGCCTGTCTACTGACCACTGTGCCAAGTGCTAGGGCTCATGAAGTTAACATTAGAGCGTTGAAGCTGTGGAGTCCGCCCAATAGGATACTGCCCTGAGGACCCTTTCCATCTTAGACCCTGGGGCCTCAGGGGGGAAGCATAAGGGAGAAGGTGGCAGTAACCATACCATGGTGGCACTGGCCATGGTGTGGATCGCGGGGCTAGGACCCGATAGATTGGGCTAGCCTGTCATGGATCCGTGTCAGAAAGACATCTGCACTGCGGTCTATGGGTCCCTCAGATTGCCCTCCCGCCCTTGGTGACGCAGGCCGGCCAGACTGAGGGCCACTACTGGGAAGCGTCAACCAGGGAGTTTGGATGATGTTGTGGATATGCTCAGGGAGCACGTAGAGGCTTTTGAGGAATGAAGGGCAGCTCTGCTGGCCTCTAATTAAGCCACTCTCTCTTTAATCCGTCTTTCGAAGAACTCTGGTGGTAGTGGGATGCTGGAGGGTGTCCTCAGACTGAGGGAGAATTCGCTTCTTCCCCTTGGAGCAGCCCTTAACTGACTTTTTAGAGGAGATGGACCACTTGGGGTCTTTTCAGATCTCAAGGAATCCCGCGATTCCAAAACGGAATGGCTTGGCATACAAGGGGGCAGGGTCCTCTTTTTTGAGCAGGTCTAATGCACTGCTCATTGGGTTCTTTGCAAGTCTCCTCAGACTCAGAGGAATGGTCTGAATCTCCACCTCCCATTCATTAGCATCCTCCTCCTCCAGGTGGATTGGGGGGATCCCTATAGGCGGGTGGGGGGGGGGCTGTGTGGAGCTAGGAGGTCTATAAGAAATTATTTGTCTCTGGCTAGGCTAGAACCAACAACCTCTTTCATTACAGTGCAAGGCTTAGCCAATGGAGCTAGAAGAGCCCTTACTCTGGGTCTTTTTTTTTTTGGACTGTTTTTCCTACGTTTGAGGCTTTTATATTTTTATCAGTATTGAATAATCTCCTCACTCATGGCTGTTCTAAATAGTCCCATCAGGGCATGTGGGAAGCGGCGGGCCCGGAGGATGGGTATTTTAAGTTGGGAGCTACGTTGGGCTGAATGAGCCCCTCCCTCCCTGTTCCCGCTCGATCTTGCCTGGCTGGAGACGAGGCGGAGGGATCCAATGAAGATCGTGCTGCGGCGCCCTGCTCAATGGCGCATGATTGGGCCACGCCCTCCTCCTCCTCCGTTTCGTGGCAATCTGTTAGGCCGTGTGTGGAAGCTAAACGCTCCGCCTTTGTGCCTGGGGCTGGATGGAGCTTCTCGCCAGCCACGCCCTGAGTGGAACGCTGGTGCTCACTTACGTTCGCCGGGCTATGGCGGGAGGCTCCCGGGCGCTTTGTCGGCCGGGCTTTCGCTGCCCTTCGCTGCCGACGCGGCTTGGGCGAAGGGCTCCACGAGCCTCCTGCAGGACTCAGTGTCATTGGGCTACCGCAAACCCCTATGGAGTTCCTGCCCTGGTGCTTTCGGCTGCCGATTTGTCGAAGAGTCTGGAGTGAGGAGAGAAGTAGCCGGGCGCCTGCTCGGTTATAGCCGGAGCCGCCTGTTAGCAATTAACTGCTCTATGCTATGCTGCCACTTTTCCTTGGAAGACAACTTACAGTTCACAAGACAAGAAAGACACGAAGGTAGGCTGAAAAGAAATAGTTTGGGCTTGGAGCTCCTAACAAGCGCTGCACTCCCTGCTGTAGGCAGGAAGAAGACTGGGGATCGAGGGGTGGATCCAACCCAACACAGGAAGTGACATCAATTAAGTCCTGCCTCCCTGAGTATAGGTTGGAAATCACCCATCCAGGATGCCCGAGATCGCCTCCAGGAGAAGGGGGGCTAGACAGATTCCTGGGGGAGAAGTCCACCAGTCTTTAATAGCTATGGTGACTAAAGGGAACCTCTACGTTCAGAAGCAGCAAACCTCTGAATACCAGCCTGTCGGAGACAACAGAAGGTAAAGGCCTTGGCCTCCAAGGTTGCGATTTTGGGTTCTCCTGCGCAACCAGTTGATTGCTGTCTGAAATAGACAGATTGGATGCAGAAGGACCCCTTTTATGGTATTATTTCTAAAGTAATTTCTTGAGGCATGGACCTGCCCTACGATGGTAATTACCAGAGGCATTTCTAATTCGCTCATTGTTCTATACCAGTGATGGCGAACCTTTTCGAGACCGAGTGCCCAAATTGCAACCCAAAACCCACTTATTTATCGCAAAGTGCCAACCCGGCAATTTAACCTCAATACTGAGGTTTTAGTTTAGAAAAAACGGTTGGCTCCGAGGCGTGCGTTACTTGGGAGTAAGCTTGGTGGTAGTCGGTGGCTCTGCTTTGAAGAAACCGTGCAACTCTTCCAACGGATGACTCATGACCCTAGGAGGGTTTACTCAGAAGCAAGCCCCATTGCCAGCAACCGAGCTTACTCCCTGGTAAAGAATCGTGCTTTAGTTCTTCGCATGAAAACCAGTGGGGTTTAACAGCGCTTAACAGGGTTACCTACACTGCGGTCTTCGGTTTAATGCTAATAATTGAGCCCAGTGGCCCAGGCCAGCCTAGATATGTGGGGGGGACTCTGCGCGTGCCCACAAAGAAGGCTCTAAGTGCCACTTCTGGCACCCATGCCATAGGTTTGCCACCACTGTTCTATACATTCCTGTCCCCCACATTTCATCGGTTCAAACAACAACATTAAATTGGCCTTCTAGAATAATTCATTCTATTGTTTTTTAGAATCATAGAATTGGAAGAGACCACAAGAGCCATTGAGTCCAATCCCCTGCCGTGCAAGAATACACAAAGTACCCCGACAGACGGTCATCCAGCCCCTGTTGGAAAACCTCCAAAGGAGACTCAACCACGCTCCGAGGCAGCGTATTCCACTGCTGAACAGTCCTGACCATCAGGAAGTTCTTGTCGTGATCAGCCTGGTTGATCCTGCCATGTCTCCTGTCTGGGATGTGGGAAACGTTCTCCTCTCGTTCCCCCTCCCTGCTGTGCTTGTGTTTTTCCGCCTTGCTTCTCAGGGTTTATCAGCTCATTAGACACCTGCTGTTGTAGCTCTGTCAGTAGTGTGGAATGTAGGTTGTTTTGACCCCGGGTGGGTGAAAGCTTCTTTGTCTCTGGAGACTGAAGGCGTGCCATCTCCCCCTGGGAACTGGTCGTCAGGAGCAGGGTGATGCTGAATGTTGCTGAATTTCTCTCTTTCTCACAATACTAGAACCAGGGGGCATACACTGAAAATGCTGGGGGGAAGAATTAGGACTAACAAAAAGGAAACACGTATGATTGGTGTTTGGAATATGCTGCCACAGGAGGTGGTGATGGCCACTAACCTGGATAGCTTTAAAAGGGGCTTGGACAGATTTATAGAGAAGTCGATTTATGGTTACCAATCTTGATCCTCCTTGATCTGAGATTGCAAATGCCTTAACAGTCCAGGTGCTCGGGAGCAGCAGCCGCAGAAGGCCATTGCTTTCACATCCTGCAGGTGAGCTCCCAAAGGCACCTGGTGGGCCACTGCGAGTAGCAGAGAGCTGGACTAGATGGACTCTGGTCTGATCCAGCTGGCTCCTTCTTATGTTCTTATGATGTGACAGGGGGGATGACATGGGATATAATGGCGGCTGCAATGCTGGCTATGTTTAGTTCTGGCATCAGAAGTCCAAATGCTTACTCCTGATGCTGTTTCATAATAAAGAAATCAATTGAACACAGAGCCTTCTTATTAAACAGTCCAGGGGCGTGACAGTTCTTCCAAACGTTTAGGTGGAATCTCTCTTCCTGCACCGTTACTCCTTGTCCTAGTCTCTGGAGCAGCAGAAAACAAGCTTTCTCCCTCTTCAACATGACACCTCTTCCAATGTTAAACATGACAATCATGTCACCCCAATACAGCTGGCGTAATACAGGCTGAATATGATCACGGTAGGCACCTCCTGTAAGTAAGCGTGCTGCCGCATGCCGGACCAGCTTTAACTTCCGGATCAGGCGCAAAGGCAGGCCGGCATAGAGCAAATTACAATAGTCTAACCTGGAGGTGACTGTTGAATGGATCACGGCGGCCAGGTCCGCTTGGGAGAGGAAGGGGGCCAGCCGTCGGGCCTGACGAAGGTGGAAAAACGCAACCCGGGTTGTATGGGCCACCTGGGTCTCCATCGAAAGAGATGAATCCAGGTGGACCCCCAGGCTGCGAACGGAGGAGGTCGGCAGCAATGAGACCCCCCTCCCACACCGGCGGCTGGAAATTCCCAACCCCGCCCCCGGGGTTTATTTGAGTAAATATACCCAGTAACACAACTTTACACTCTACAAAAACGATGAACGGTGATAGAATAAAGGCTGGTCTGATGAGAATACAACAGATACATCCTATTTCCATCAACACACCTTCCCCTCCCCCACTCCGAAGGGCTTCAAAGTTTCTGGGAAACATTCCTCTCTGGTACCAACATTAAAATGAAAAACTGAAGCAATTCTCAGAGGAGCCCGCCCGTACCGACATTTCTGCAACAGCCGCTTTCCTCAAAGCATCACCTGATGGCCAAGAAGTCCAGAACAATGAATCAAACAGAGACCTAGCAGACAGCCTCCTGGGGAGAGGGGAGGAAGTGAGTTTTTCTGCTGCCACACTGTATTGGTGAGTGATCCATAGGCCCAATCCCATATAAGGTGCAGGAGCCAAGCCCTAAGCAGTAACTCATGCAGAACAGCAGGCAGCCTCTTCTAAGTAGGCTCCTGGTGAACAGTTTGAAGAAGAATTTGGATTTATACCAGAGGTGGGATCCAGCAGGTTCTCACAGGTTCCCGAGAGTAGGTTACTCATTATTTGTGTGTGCCGAGAGGGGGTTACTAATTGGTGATTTTGCCACGTGATTTTTGCCTTAGTGACGCCCCTCCTCTCAGCAGCAGCGTGCAGAACTTGAAGCAGCCTAGCAGGAGGTGCACCAGCGTGCGTGGCAGCCTGCGCCTGCGTGCATTTGTTTCCCGCCCAAGGACCGGCGCAGCGGCTGCGTCCTTGCCACAGCCCCGCCCCGGAATGCCCGGTCACGCCCCATCGTGCCCCGCCCAGCCCCATTGGCGCTATGCCACAGTCTGAATCCCACCACCATGGGAACCTGTTACTAACATTTTTGATCCCACCACTGATTTATACCCCAACTTTCTCTCCCGTAAGGAGTCTCAAATTGGCTTACAAACATCCTCCTTTCCTCTCCCCACAACAGACACCTTGTGAGGTAGGTGGGGCTGAGGGAGTTCTGAGAGAACTGCAACGGGTTCAAGGTCCTCCTGCGGGCTTTGTGTAGAAGAATGGGAAATCCAACCCAGTTCTCCAGATTAGAGTCCACTGCTCTTAACCACTGCACCACTTTGGCTCTCACCCAGAAGCCTGGGAATTTACTCGTGTAAACAAAATCCAAAAGTGAGGGAGAGGGCTCCTTCACTTCTCCGCCCACTGTTGTGAAGCTTTCATGCCCTTGAACATCCACAAAGGGTCCCAATTAGGAGCTCTTTGTTTCCTCTTTTTTTTACACAGCACAGAAAAACCACAAGCAACGGGCATTTAATGAGCGCATTCTTGGGAGCTGAGCAATGTGGGATGGGAAGGCAGGGACGCAAATGCCAAGAAGAGACCGCAGAGACAACGTTTGCTGTGGGAAGGAGACAAGTGTGAGGCTCCGTTGTGGGGAGGGGGCTGAATAGGATGGCTGAGTCACCCCGATGGAGTGTCCCCACGTGTGCACCAGTTGTCCCAGCTGCCACCGAGACCATTTGTGCAGCGGCAGGGATGATGCGCAAACACACACACACACACACACACACACACAAAGGCACCACTGCAGAAAGAAGGAGAAAGAAAAAGTCAACCAGAAGCTTGAATCTTGTAACTGGCAGTTTTGATGTTGTCTTATGCAGATCCCTGGCCCCTCAATGATGCGGCTGGCCTCCACTCGAGCCAGGGCCTTTACGGCTCTGGCCCCTGCCTGGTGGAACACTCTCCCTCCAACTGGACCTTGGTGATTTCCGCAGGGCCTGTAAGACTGAGTTGCTCCACTGGGCCTTCGGAGATACCAGCCGCTGAGTTGTGCCCCCCCCCCCCAGTTCATGGGCCCCTAATACTATCGGGGTCCATTATTGACACCCATAGGTCCTAATACCATCAGGACCCATTGCCTCTCTCTCCACTCTTTAGGAGGATTAGGTTTAGGTGGGATGCCATCTTAGGATAACTGCTGTTTTATGATGATTTTATATATGGTTTTATGTTGTACACCGCCCAGAGCCCTTCAAGGATGGGGCGGTATATTAAGTTAAATAAATGAATGAATGAATGAGGACAAGGGATTCGATAAGGGAGATGCCCAGTGGCAACCCCCCTCCAACATTTCTCAAATAAACATCAGAACTTCTTTTTTAAAACTGAGCAGAAGAAGCCTCAGAGTAAAACGTCTGGCTTAATGTTGAAAGACGGGGGACTCCTGTGGCCCCCTTTGGCACTAACCAGAGTTATTCTGGGCAGGAGTCTCTGGGGAAGATGGCTCTAGCTCAAGAAAGCTTCCAGCACACAAAACTCAGTAGCCTTTCAGATGACACAGGATTCCTGTTTGCTCTTGCCACAACAGGGCAACTGGGATTTGCAAGAAGGCAGTAGATGACGCTGCTTCAAAATTGGCGGCCAGAGGATGTGGTGATGGCTACAGGCACAGATAGCTTGAAAAGGGGTTAGACAGATTAATGGAGGAGATGTCGAACAGTGGCTACTAGCCACAGTGACTAAAGGAAACATTCACTTTCAGAGGTAGTCAACCACTGAACGCCACTGCACAGAGGCAACATCTGGGAAAGGCCTTGGCCTCTATGCCCTGTTGGACCTTCAGAGGAACTGATTGGTCACAGGTGAAATAGGATGCTAGACTAGATGACCCACTGATTTTTAGGGGTTTTTTTTTGATGTTCTTATGTACTCTTTCTCTGCACACTCGCTTAGCCTGCCAACAGAACCTTCTTCATCCCTGCCAGAAGCTCATCAGGAGTCAAGACTTAGGAAGAGAACTTGCCTGCTTAGCTGGCCCACATTTTGGGGCAGGTCCAGGCCCCCATCCAGGGTCCAATGACTCATGGATGGCTCACCTGCTAGAACTTCAGCAACAGCTCTGACTCTGGTCATCCCATCCCACAGTAGGCCAAAGTTGTTCACAGCCACACTGGTCCAAAATCCAAAAATAAACTACCATCCACACCACACCCTACTTTTCATGAAGAGCGACCACAAAAGAGTGTGAAAGCAGTGGCGTAGGAGGTTAAGAGCTCATGTATCTAATCTGGAGGAACCAGGTTTGATGCCCAGCTCTGCCGCCTGAGCTGTGGAGGCTTATCTGGGGAATTCAGATTAGCCTGTGCACTCCCACACACACCAGCTGGGTGACCTTGGGCTAGTCAGAGCTTCTTGGAGCTCTCTCAGCCCCACCTACCTCACAGGGTGTTTGTTGTGAGGGGGGAAGGGACAGGAGACTGTAAGCCCCTTTGAGTCTCCTGCAAATCCAAACTCTTCTTCTTCTTCTTTTGAAAGCTTTCCAGAACTGTTCCCTGGGGGCTGACGCTACAAAATAAAGGAGTAATTAAGAGAGGTGAGGGGGAAAGAGATGTTCCAGGCCATGGATGCGGAGACTTTTTCTCACTGGCACCTCTGTGCTCAATGCTGGCAAAAACTTCCAAGCTTAACTGGCAGCTATGGGCGTCTTTCTGAAGGCAAAAGTGAGACACGAAGAACTAATGAATGAAGAAGTATCAGCCATCAGAAGGAGAGTGAAGGGTTCCAATAGAGGTCCAAAGTACTATAGGTGGAGAACTTTCTTGCTACAATTACAGTAGCATACATGATCTAGATCTTTCTTCCCAGCATTCCACTTTATCGCTGCCAAGTACTGCCTGCCTGCCCGCCCTATGGAGTTACTGTATATCTTATCTTTGGAGAAAATGCACGTCCCTGCAGCTACAGAATGCAAGGACAGCTCAGGGCACAACACCAAAATAGAAGGAATGAGGAACTTTCCAGAGGGAAACCTCCGGTTGGATAAAACTAATAATTGGTGAAGGTTTGTGGTGTGTGGGAAAGCAGACAATGATGGCAGGGAGTGGGGAAGCAGAGAGCAAATATGTCAATTCAGCCCCAACAATGAGGCCCTCGCCATGGCAGTATTTGCTCAGCCTCAGCCCAGTCCCCCAGTTTGTAATATGGGGCTAACACCCCTGGCCTGCTGCTGAGAGCTCAGCTGAAGAAATCAGAGTGCATGCCCAGCTGGTGTGATTGCGATGTTTTGTCTACAGAGGGGGGTGGGGGCAAGGTAACTGAATTGCACGCTGAACTAGATAAGAGACCAAATCTTTAAATTCAAACAGTGACAAATATAAAAACCCAGCTGAAGATTATTCTATGTGACAATATGGATATTTTGCCTGCATTTGATGGAACTGTGTTTCTTCTGCCTGTTTCATCTAATTGCTGCTCATTTTAAATTGGGATTTTAATCTGCTTTTGATTGGCGTCGCTCTTTTATGGATTTCGTTGTTATCGTACACAGCTTCAGTTTAGAAATGTTTGAATAAGTCAGTTAAAGGCAATGGATAGCTCCTTCAGTGTTTCACTCCACAGAAGGGCTTGCTCAGAGGAGGAAACAAACTGCTAAAAGTATTGGGGTGCTGTGTGGTTTCCGGGCTGCATGGTCGGGTTCTAGCAGCATTCTCTCCTGATGTTTCACCTGCATCTGTGGCTGGCATCTTCAAAGGAATCGAAGGAAACAAAGACCAGGCTACTTCTATTCAGATCCATTCACCTATTGACCTTGCTATCTTCACTGTTACTCCCAGGCTACAGACTTCTTTGTGACTCACATGCCAGGCTACTCTATTCAGAGGGCCTCACCTTTTGACCTCACAGTATGTATACTCCACTTGCTTTCCATTCCTACCATCAGATCCTCTGAAGATGCCAGCCACAGATGCAGGCGAAACGTCAGGAGAGAATGCTGCTAGAACACGGCCAGACAGCCCGGAAACCACACAGCACCCCAGTGATTCCGGTAGTGAAAGCCTTCGACAATGCTAAAAGTATTCTTCCTCCTTCAAAGAAGTGCACCATTGGGCTGTTCTTTGCCTGCACTGCTTTGCTGCCTGAGGCAGAAAATCCGGACAGAAGGGAACAGTCCATTAGGAGTTTCTGCAGATGAAGCCCCACCCCCTTCTTAAAAGACACAGAGGTTCAGTGGCAACACTCAGACTCCTGTAGGACCCCCAGGTGGTTAAGAAAATGAAGAGGAGCTGACTGCAAGAATTCCGAAAACCAATCAGGCCCATCACAGCAGCCACGGCTACAGCTCAGCACATGGATCTGCTGATCGGTGACACCAGCATCTCCCGTCAGATCACAGATCCAACTTTTCTGCAGTCCATCACTGAGGAGAGCCTCCAAGCCTCACTTTGGCTGCTCCTGCTACATGAGATATTGAAGATCCAGGAATGGAGACCTCGGCTGATTCCGCATGGGCCAAAAACAGTGGTGTGAAAATGGTGTGAAAATGATGTAAAAGGGTTTATACCGTTTTCACTCCGTTTTCACACTGCTGTTTTTGGCCCATGCGGAATCAGCCCTCAACAAATAAACCGGCTCAAAAATGCAGTCGAGGAAGGACTGAATTCACCCTCTGCCAATTGCCTGCTGAAACAAAATCCTTCATGTTGTGTGGAGCCCAAGGTAGCTGCCCTTTCTCCCTTGGGAGGACTTAACCAAAGAGGTCATCTTTCATTGGGGAAATGGAGAGGTAGGGAAACTCTACTCCCTCCTACCACATTGTGCCCCTGATCCATCCCACCCTGCTGCGCCCACCAAGTCTGCCTTATTCATTAGGAGCTGTGGGCACCGTGCCTGGCACCTACAGAAATGTTAGGGCCTACAAAAGCAGAATTAACAAAAAAAAAATAGAGGAATTGGGGACAAAAACAAAAATTCAAAGTGAAATATTTATTTTCGTCTACAATGAATTATTCTTTTTTTTTTTGCTTTGCACCCTTACCCACTTTACCACATCCCATATTAAAATATGTGGAGGGAAGGACTCGCAAGGACTGAGGAATTGGAAACATTTTCGACTTCCCGTTTTTAATGGGCGTGCATGCTTTGAGCTCCATAGGCCAATAGGTCAGTTTTTGGAATGAGGTCTGTCGGCCCCTAGTGGTACATGGGGGCAACACAAGAGTGCCTTGGGCCCACCTTAATACAGCCTTGGTGCCCGACCCCAATTTGATGTCATGATTGCACATCTCCAACAGCATTTCAGCCCCTTCTGATGAGCTCAGAGGCAGCATATGTGGTTTGCCCCTCCTGCGCTATGCCTTCACAACTACCCTGTGAAGTAGATTCAACTGCGAGTCAGTTGCCAAGGCTGTCCCATGATGGTGATGGCCAAGTAGGATCTACAACCTTCCCCTGAAATTTTTATTCTTATACCACACTGACTTCTTTATTCATTTGTTATTCACATCTTTCCCAAAGTTTCAGTCAGTTTGCATTTATTTAAAATCAATCTCTTTGTTTTTGGAAATAGCTCCCCAGGTTATGGAAATCTTCTCTGTTCAACATGTAAGCCATATCTATTGTAGTTTGTGTTCAAGAAGAAGAGGAGGAGTTTGGATTTATACTCTGCTTTTCTCAACCATAAGGAGTCTCGAAGAAGAAGAAGAAGAAGAAGAAGAAGAAGAAGAAGAAGAAGAAGAAGAAGAAGAAGAAGAAGAAGAAGAAGAAGAAGAAGAAGAAGAAGAAGAAGAAGAAGAAGAAGAAGAAGAAAAGAGTTTGGATTCACATCCCTCCTTTCTCTCCTGCAGGAGACTCAAAGGGGCTTACAATCTCCTTGCCCTTCCCCCCTCACAACAAACACCCTGTGAGGTAGGTGGGGCTGAGAGAGCTTCAAGAAGCTGTGACTAGCCCAAGGTCACCCAGCTGGCGTGTGTGGGAGTGCACAGGCTAATCTGAATTCCCCAGATAAGCCTCCACAGCTCAGGCGGCAGAGCGGGGAATCAAACCTGATTCCTCCAGATTAGATACATGAGCTCTTAACCTCCTACACCAAAGCAGCTACAAACTCTTTCCCGTCCTCTCCCCACAATAGACACTTTGTGAGGTAGAAGGAGGAGGAGAGGCTGAATTTATACTCTGCTTTTCCCAACCAAAAGGAGTCTCAAAGCGGCTTACAAACAAACCATGTCTGCATTCTACAGAACACTTGCTGTATCTTGTATCCACAGAGACAAATTCCTCTAAACGGCCCCTTCCGCATATGCAGCATAATGCACATTCAATCTACTTTCACAACTGTTTGTGAAAATCTGTTGAGTGATATTCCGCACAGTAAAATCCAGCTTCAAAGTGCGTCATTCTGCATGTGCAGAAGTGGCCGATGAGAACGGCCTTACGGAATCCACCCAAATGTCAGAGACGGTTTACGCACAAAGAACTTGCTGCAACTTGGCCCATCAATATCACAGCAGCCCACTCCATGATTGAGTTGCAATTGTGTTTGCTCAGAAGCGGGGGGGGGGGAGGGGGGGGGAGGGAAAAAAAGGTTTATTGAACAGAGACTACTCGAGGAAATAGATGAAAGTCAGAAAGCATCTTGCTGCAACTTGGCTTGTTTGGGCATGGGACCAAGTGATGAGAATATCTGATTAGCCGAAGGGCCCTCGAATCACTGGGAAAGGATGGCTCAATCAATCTCCACGTGCCACAGAATGGGGTGGCAGAATCCCAAGGCAGCAGCGTGGGTGGAGAGAACCCACATCAGGCTGGTTGCGCAAAGGACATTTTTTTAAAAGATCACTGCAAGTAAAAAAGAAGCGTACTACTAAGAAAGCCAACCCCCAAAAATCTGTTCTCTGGCATGCAAGTTTTCATATGTCCCTTTGAGCATTTTGCTGCCTTGTTCTCCTCTCAGCTTCCCACATCGGCAGTCCCACAAACCCGGAGAAACAGCCTCCATGGGATACAGTGTGGCTTTGTTTTGAAGTCGGAAGGCTTTGGGATCAAAACCTGGACCCTGGAAGAGGCCGCCTGCCCACCTTCTCAAGCTGCCAACCTAGAGGAGAGGTTTGGAGCGAGGCAAGCTCTCCCTGCCAACTGGCTAAACTTGGACAGGAAGGGTGGAAATGCTGCCGCCGTTGGGGCCTCTTTGGCTTCGGAGGCCCTCTGAGGGCTCCTCTGCTAGCTGGACGGGAAAGCCACACTGACAAGGTCAGGGCCGGCCTCAGGAACTGCAGGGCTCAACTGGAAATGTTGTTTGCCCCAGGGCTATAGAATCTTAGGGACATCAAGTTCATTATAAACGTTACACCTCCACGGTAGAATGGAAAACAGTCAAAATGTGCACTTGGAAAGTGCATGGGAGTCAACGGGCCAAAATGGGTTTAGGTACATTTTAATATAACATGGCATTCGTGTAAACCTACAAGTAAACAAATAAAGATGTGGATTATCTCTGAGAAATAAATAGTTAGGATGCTGTGGTCTTTCTGGGCTGTATGGCCATGTTCCAGTAGTATTTTCTCCTGATGTTTCGCCTGAAGATGCCAGCCACAGATGCAGGTGAAACATCAGGAGAAATTACTACTAGGACATGGCCATACAACCCAGAAAAACCACAACATCCTAGTGATTCCGGCTGTGAAAGCCTTCGACAATATGAATAGTTGCAAAAACACTACAGAGGAATATGCCTCCATCTGGACAAAGCCCTCTGCACACCAAGAAAGCAAGAAGAACGCCAAGGAACGCACCTGCGCTCTTCGCCTCTTGATGGAACCTCCCCCTGCTGCCTCAGCTCTCACAAAAGATTGTTCCTGATAGTAACTACAAGCCATTTAAGACGGTGTTCTTAATACTTCGTAGTCCCCTAATTAAAGAGAGGCTGTTAGCAATGGACTATCAACAACTGCAGAGCTTGGCAAATAAATCTTGTTCACCAACGAATATGTCAATTCCTTTCATGCAGGGATACCCAGCCTATTATATTACAAATCCCATACACAGGAGAGCCTATATGCTGGCTAGATTTAACATCATGCCATCTCTGCTACATGGAGGAAGACTTAAAGGTCTTCCAAGTGATAAGAGGTTCTGTCCCTGTAGCATAGGACAGCTGGATTCCATCCCACACATTCTCCTGAACTGTTTATTATACCAAGAACTCCGATCCAGTTTGTTATCCCAAGTTATAGACTCTATGATTGATTATACTGAATCAAATAAAGTAGTTATGCTTTTAAATTGTCAGGATTTTCATTGTTGCCTTATAGTGGCAAAGTTTTTGTCAGAAGTTTGTAAACTGAATGTATGACCAACGTGAAGTTTTTTACTATTCACTTTTTAACTGGAACTGTATTTTTATATTATCGTGTATATGCCAATAAAGGCTTCTTGAAATTGAACCTGAAATTGAATACCTCGTAGTCCTTAGAAACTTTTCACAAATTTGTCAGTGAGGCAGTTGGTAATAGAATACTTGTCAGCCACTACAGAATGGGATGCTCAAACATCCCACCGAGTGGCTCCGGACCTCTTCACCAATTGGGAGCAGTTCACTGTTCACAAACAGCATCGGCCTGTTCTGCGGGTTACTTTCCACGCATCCAAAAAGCGTAGCACTATGCAAGCATCAATTCACGCAATCCAACAATCCTGTCCCTCCTCCCCAGATCCGCTGTTGCCACAGGCCCATCCGCAGTCAGTGGCTCAAATAAAAAGGGGAAACAAACCAGCCGGCTATTTTTACACGTCAGATTCTTTTTTTACATCTTGCCATTTCGTGCTCGTCTCAGTGTGTGTTACCGTCACTATTTTATTTACTTCACTTATTTATAACTAGCCTGCCGGCGTTTCTTGTGATACTCTCTGAGATCATTTTGCTGAGACGGTGGGCCATTCCACATAGGCCAAATATAATGGGTTCAGGGGTGTGAAAAAAAAAGCGGTATGGGAGACAAGTTCCCACAAAACTCACCCCCTGAACACTTCTAACCCATTATATTTGGCTGAACCCAGGTTAAATGAAAGTTGCTAAATCAGCGACTTTTCCCCTTTAACCCAGGTTTCAGATGCTTCCTAAGAACATAAGAACGTAAGAACAAGCCAGCTGGATCAGACCAGAGTCCATCTAGTCCAGCTCTCTGCTACTCGCAGTGGCCCCCCAGGTGCCTTTGGGAGCTCACGTGCAGGAGGTGAAAGCAATGGCCTTCTGCGGCTGTTGCTCCCGAGCACCTGGACTGTTCAGGCATTTGCAATCTCAGATCAAAGAGGATCAAGATTGGTTGCCATAAATCGACTTCTCCTCCATCAATCTGTCCAAGCCCTTTTTAAAGCTATCCAGGTTAGTGTCCATAACCACCTCCTGTGGCAGCATATTCCAAACACCAATCACACGTTGCGTGAAGAAGTGTTTCCTTTTATTAGTCCTAATTCTAGTCCTAATTCCTGTTTGCCCATGCGAACTACAGCAAGCAGGAAGCATTCTATTCCCCCCTTTTCCATCTACCATTATGGTGGATTCTGCAGGCGTCTGCCGGAAGAGTGGATTCTCTAGGCCCGTGGTGGTGAACCTTTGGCACTCCAGATGTTATGGACTACAATTCAATTGGCCATGCTGGCAGGGACTGATGGGAATTGTAGTCCACAACATCTGGAGTGTCAAAGGTTCGCCACCACTGCTCTAGGCAGTCCCCATTTTGTGCTGGTAACTGATGTAGGGGATTCTTGGGCAGGGGGATTCTCGGATGCATGGTCCGCAGGGAAACACGGTATTTCCTGTGCAAACTATGCCGCATCCTGATGCCGGGATCCCTGCGCCCGCTGTGCAAACAGCGGCACAGGCAACATGGGTCTATTTAGTCCATTTGTGTTGCTTGTGCAGAACATGGGCTGACTTTGAGCATGTCAGTTTTTGATTCTCCCGGAGGAATTTGTCGTTTTCTCCTTCTCCTGCATCATTGAATTACCTGAGGGGAAATCAGTGTCATCGACTGTGCAAAAGTGGATTCAAAATCCAGAATGAAATGAAACTCTGCCATCACAGCCCCTGAACAACTGGAAGCCGCTTAGCAGCTGCTGAAGTGAGGCAGCTGGGAGGCCAGGAGATCCAAGCTTCAGGCAGGGAACTCTGGCAGCTGTAAAAAAAATTGCCACATTGGCATCCCAAATGTGTTTGCTGTGATGTCTGCAGCATCTCTGAATATGGGAGGACCACCTCTGTTCCCACAGGGTCACACCACAGAGTCCCAGCTGGCCAGCTTGTGCCCTGAGCAATCAGAATCCCCCCCCCAGTCAAAAGAAGAAGAAGAAGAAGAAGAAGAAGAAGAAGAAGAAGAAGAAGAAGAAGAAGAAGAAGAAGAAGAAGAAGAAGAAGAAGAAGAAGAAGAGGAGGAGGGGGGGAGGGAGGAGGAGGAGGAGGAGGAGGAGGAGGAGGAAGACGGAGGAGGAGGAGGAGGAGGAGGAGGAGGAGAAGGAGGAGGAGGAGGAGGAGGAGGAGGAGGAGGAGGAGGAGGAGGAGGAAGAAGAAGAAGAAGAAGAAGAGGAGGAGGAGGAGTTTGGATTTATACCCCCCCTTTCTCTCCTGCAGGAGACTCAAAGGGGCTTACAATCTCCTTGCCCTTCCCCCCTCACAACAAACACCCTGTGAGGTGGGTGGGGCTGAGAGAGCTCCGAGAAGCTGTGACTAGCCCAAGGTCACCCAGCTGGCGTGTGTGGGAGTGTACAGGCTAATCTGAATTCCCCAGAGAAGCCTCCACAGCTCAGGCGGCAGAGCTGGGAATCAAACCCGGTTCCTCCAGATTAGATACATGAGCTCTTAACCGCCTACGCCACCTTTCTACAGGGCAGTAGAGAGAAAATACATCAACAGAGGCCAACATTAAAAAGACTTTAGTCAATACCACTGCCTTAAAGCTATTTCATACATTGCAGATTAAGAGTATTTGTTTGTGAAAATGCCATGTATGTCTATTCTTTCATGAAAATGTGTGGCAGGAAGCCAAGACTGGCTGAGATTTCCTGGAAGGTGTCCACGCAGGGAAAGAAGTGCATAAAGTCATTTCACACATGGCAGGATGTGCTCCAATAATCCATCGTACGGCTTAAGATCACAGGCTGAGACCCTTGGGCGAGTCCTGGTGAGTTTGTGGGTCCCCGGTGAGCTGCCACAAGGGCACAGTTGCCTCCTGACTTTCTCTGAGTGCACACTGAGGGGAATAGCCAGGTGAAAACACTTGGCATGGAGAGGCCTACTTTCAGGGGCCCCTTCCGCACACGCAAAATAATGCATTTTCAAACCACTTTCACAACTGTTTGCAAGTGGATTTTGCCATTCTGCACAGCTTCAAAGAGCACTGAAAGCAGTTTGAAAGTGCATTATTCTGCATGTGCGGAAGGAGCCAGGGATTCAGGTTCAGGGCCCCACCCCCACAAAAGCCCCCTTGCTTTCTCTCCCCCTGGCTTAGGCTCCTCCAGTGATGGCGTATCTCTGATTTCTCCTCTTCCGGCCTTGCAACTTTGATGTCACAGGGTCGCATCCTTGCTGGTGCCTGGGAATTAAAGACAGACCCCAGTTCAGAAACACCAAAGACTACTGGTCTTGACATTATGGTGAGTGCCGGTGTGGTCTAGTGGTTAAAGAGGGATCTGAGAGGTCTAGGTTTGAATCCCCACTCTGCCAGAGAAGCACTGGGTGACCTTGGGCCAGACACATACTGTAGAACAGGGGTGGGCAATTATTTTTTCCATGGGGCCGCATAAGAAACAGAAAATATTGTGGAGGGCCGGGCCAAAAGGCAGGGGGGCGAGGCCCTTTTGAAAGCCCCGCAGAAGCCGGCAGCCAAGGCAACCGGCTTCTGCGGGGCTTTCAAAGACGCCTTGCTCCCCAGCACGGCAGGGGGGCCAGTCAGGGTCATCTGGCGGGCCGGATGTGGCCCGTGGGCCGTATAATGCCCAGGTCTGCTGTAGAATCATAGAGCTGGAAGAGACCCGAAGGGCCATCAAGTCCAACCCCCGGAAATGCAGGAAAACACAATGAAAGCACTCCTGACAGATGTCCATCCAGCCTCTCTTTAAAAACCTCCAGAGAAGGAGACTCCACTACATTCCAAGGTACTGCATTTCACTGTAAGCTTAATCTACCTCACAGGGTTATTGTGAGGATAAAATAGAGGAGAGGAGGATGTTGGGTCCCCACTTCTGGAGGCAGTGCTGAGAGGGAGTAAAGCAGCAGTGAAGCGATTAGGAGGTTAAGAGCTTATGTATCTAATCTGGAGGAACCGGGTTTGATTCCCAGCTCTGCCGCCTGAGCTGTGGAGAGGCTTATGTGGGGAATTCAGATTAGCCTGTGCGCTCCCACACACGCCAGCTGGGTGACCTTGGGCTGGTCACAGCTTCTCGGAGCTCTCTCAGCCCCACCTACCTCACAGGGTGTTTGTTGTGAGGGGGGAAGGGCAAGGAGATTGTCAGCCCCTTTGAGTCTCCTGCAGGAGAGAAAGGGGGGGATATAATTCCAAACTCCTCCTCCTCCTCCTCCTCCTCCTCCTCTTCCTCCTCCTCCTCCTCTTCTTCTAATTGAAGTAAATAAATAAAACCACAGTCACCAGAAGATTTCTACCTGTCTTTGTGGTAGCTGCTCACAAGCAGCATCCAAGAGTCACAGGCTTCCTTGCACCAGTGTTTCAGATCTCAGCAGCCTGGTGGAGAAATGGCTCATTCCACACTGGGAACTGCCCCACACCAATGGCTGGCCCCGTCATCAATTGTTATCATGGTGAGTGACCACCTGTGACGTGGCCTTACCGATTTGAGCCAGCATCACATTAGCTTTAGGTCAATTAGCCTTAGGTCAATGTCATCCCGCAAAGAAAAGGAAAGACAGACGCACTAAATCTCAAGTATGCCAGAAGCAATTTCAACAAATATCTGTGGTATTCCAGGGAAGAGAATGTGTGTCAAAAATAGACTTTGCCTACACTTAAAATGTGACTGTCTTTGCCTTAAATTTTAAAATCTGTAGGCTCATCAGCTGTGTGGTGCTTCTGGTGGTCAAAAGGCAGACTTTTTAGTCTTTTCTCAGATGGACTGAATGTTGCAAAAACAACCAACAGGACAATCTGCGCCATCGTGGTACACTTAGAACAGTGGTGGCGTACACTTAGAACAGTGGTGGGGAACCTTTGGCACTCCAGATGTTATGGACTACAATTCCCATCAGCCCCTGCCATCATGGCCAATTGACCACGGACTTAGAAGAAGAGTTTGGATTGATATTCTGCCTTTCTCTCCTGGAAGGAGACTCAAAAGGGGCTGACAAACTCCTTTCCCTTCTTCTGTCCGCAACAGACACCTTGTGGGGCAGGTGGGGCTGAGAGAGTTCTGAGAGAACTGTGACTAGCTCAAGGTCACCCAGCAGAAATGGACAGGAGTGGGGAAACAAATTTGGTTCACAAGATAAGAATTCGCTGCTCTTTTGGAGGAGTGGGAAATAAAACCCGGTTCTCCAGACTGGTTCTCCTTAACCACTACACTCTTAGTGGAAGAAATCATGCACAACAAGTTGGTCTTCCCTAAAGCAAATCTTTTGGGTGACCTGAGAACACGACTGGGCAGTTAAAGAAACTAGCCAGGCTCTCCCTTCTGGCACACATCTCCCAACAGAGTCCACGTGGACTATCTGGACAGATATCAGACCCTTTTGCCTACGGTGGGTGGAAGCACCACAAAGAAAACTGCTGCAAGTCAAACCAAGACCGCTTCCACACGGCCACGATGAGGGTTGGGTCAGCATACATGATGCCGACCCTAACTCTCGCTTCTGGGCTGGACCGTTTCTCGCGACAAACGGTCCCTGCCATGCGACTGTAGACGGCTGCAACTTCATCTGCACAGGCTGGGCTGTCCCCCAAACGCCTTACTGTATCCTCCGGCCTCCGGTGCGTCGCACAGGCCAGAGGTTGGGACACCTCTGCCCCCTCTTGCGCCAGCCTTCCGGAAGATTGCAGAGGCGGGCGTGTCCCCTGCCGCTCCAAAGCTGACGACGCCGGCCGAGTCCGAGTGACACGGTAAAGGCGTTCGCGAAAGGGGAGGACATGGGCCTTCCAGCCGCTACCGTTCGAACAACAGCGGCTGCAAGCCGGTGTTTCCCAAAAACCTTGCTGTAGCTGAAGTCGGGAAACAGCCAAGCCACAGCTTCGCTGGGGAAGTGCGGAGGGTGGGCGTGGCTCGCGATACGCAGCTGGGGCGCTCCCATGCGAACAGCTCCCTGAGGACAGTGTTTTTGCCGTCCCCAGGGCGCTGTAAAAGGCCCGTGCGGAAAGGGCCCAAGTCTCTCATAACCTGAAGCTTTCCAGCTTTCTTCAGGCACCTCTGCAGAGCAGCCGCTACAAGCTTAAGCTCTGCAACAAAGCCATTGTGCCCCCCCCCCCATCATCAGCCCCAGACCAGAATACCTGTGTGTAGACTAAACTTGGGGGAGGGAGGGGGGCTGTACCATGTCTAATCTAATCGGAATCTTAAAGCCGGTTGGGTCTGATGCTAATGATTAAGGGGGACCTCTGGGGGGCTGTTACCAAAGAGTGGCTGTTGGGTCTAAGAAAGAAAGGGGTTGTCCAGTACAAAGAGTAAGCCAGAATTAGTTCTTACTTAATTAAGCCTCCGCTACCCAAAAGTTACAGCAGCTCGGTGGACGTTTGCAAAGGTTCGGAAACAGAAAAACTTCCTAAGAAATCTGTTGGAGAAAGTCAAAGGTCTGCAAAAAGGGTGACCGCATTAGAAATGGAGGCTTCCCACAGAATGACAATTCGCCACACAGAGCAAACGTTTGTGGAGGTTCAGAAGACCCACCCTTAAGGATAATGAGAAGCGGGTTCATATACAAAACGTTATGGTGAGTGGGAGGCTTTATACCTCCCTTTGTGGTGGTGGAACGTGTTGTCAAGTCACAGCTGACTCGGGGCAACCTCGCAGGGTTTCCGAGCCAAGAGAATTTCAGAGGTGGTTTGCCATTCCCTGCACTTCCCTGGACGCTTCTCATCCAAGTATGAACCAGGGCTTAGCTTCTGGGATCTGACGAGAGCTGTGGTGGCGAACCTTTGGCACTCCAGATGTTATGGACTACAATTCCCGTCAGCCCCTGCCAGCATGGCCAATTGAATTGTAGTCCATAACATCTGGAGTGCCAAAGGTTCGCCACCATTGGACTAGTGCAGCCATTCTCAACCAGGGTTCCCTGGTACCCTGGGGTGCTGTGAGCATGTCCCGGGGTACCGCGGCAACACTACCGCCCCCCCCCCTCATTTTTGTGGTGTCTCCCACTGGCGCCAGCAAGGACATGGAGCTGGCCCATGGGGCAGGGCCTGCCACAAGGTCAGCAGCCACCACCACCCCCAGTGCTTCCCTTCACCCTGGGAGGGGAAGGTGGGGTGTGTGGCAAGCAGGGGCAATGGGAGGGGGAGGGTGGCGGCAGGGGTACCGTGAGATATGAAGAGTGAGGTCAAGGGTACCCTGACCTCGAAAAGGTTGGGAAACACTGGACTAGAGCCATCTGGACTACCTAGGCCAGGACCCCAGCTTTGTGTTCCCTTATTATTTGATGAGCCAATAGAGTTTCTTTGACTTCACAGGGTGTGTAACATCATATTTTCCTGAGGTTAATTTTTTTAAAAAAAGTTTGCATTCCCACAAAGAATGCAAGGAGCAAACATTCCATAAACTGACAACATACAGAAAGATTTTTACAAGGCGACTTCAAAAAGAACTCCAACACTTTCAGACTTAAACCAGCCTCATAAATAAGCAAATAATAATAATTGCCTGCCCTGTTAACACACCTGGGGTTTCAGAATTCCATTTTTAAAAAAGGAGTTCTAGTTTCAGAGTTTACAGAGAGTAGGTTAAAATCCAGATGTTCTGAAATTACAACATTTTCAAAAGGTTAAAATAAACCGCCAAAGGAACAAACTGGGGCTTTAATACTGTTTTACTTTGATGTAACTTCAAAGGCACACCGAAACACGGCAACCGTGGATGCCAGGAATGTCTCATTCCGAGACCAAAGACAAAGCAGGGATTCTTTTTGTCCAAAAGGCCACCCATTTCCACAAAACTATGGAAGGCTCTGTAGGTGAACATTCATATCCCCACTCCTTCAACATGAGCCAGGTGTTGCTAAAACTTATTCCAGAGTTTGAACCAGAAAATGACTACTTGATTCACTGAGAAAACAGATGCAGCCTTGCTTAGACCTCAGATGGTTAATATCACTTCCCCTTAAAGCCCCCGTCTTTCATGAGGAAAAGCCTCTAAAAGGTTTCTTGCCCATCTTCGTTTTTCACACACATTTTTAGGACCTCATCTGACAGTCTGGACAAAATCACCCTATCCCGTGTTTTCAGTGAAACAGTTCTCCAAATAGACTTGTTACACCACAATGGTCTCAGTTATGGTTCTGTTTTGGAAAACAGATGTTTGGAACATCCTTGGATGCAACATCTGAGAAAGACGTTGGCTTCTCTGCTGGCTCTCCAACTGGTTGGCCACTGTGGCGCTTTCCACACACACACGGAAACGCACCTCCTCTGGCATGACTTTCCCCTCAGCCAGAGAGGCGGCTCAGCGTGGGCGGGTCTCTGCAGCCCTCCAGAGCGATACTGGATAGGACGGTGAGTGGAGGGGGAAAGCGGCATCTTCCCGCCGGTGCTGTTCACACCGCACCGACGGGAAGATGGCGCTTTGCAAAAACCTCACTTGTTGAGCGAGGCTTACAGCAGTGGCTTCATGCCGCTCCTGGGCAGCCAGGACGGCACTGCTGCAATGGCGTAGGAGGTTAAGAGCTCGTAGGAGCAGCAGTGGCGTAGGAGGTTAAGAGCCCGTGTATCTAATCTGGAGGAACCGGGTTTGATTCCCAGCTCTGCCGCCTGAGCTGTGGAGGCTTATCTGGGGAATTCAGGTTAGCCTGTGCACTCCCACACTCGCCAGCTGGGTGACCTTGGGCTAGTCACAGCTTCTTGGAGCTCTCTTAGCCCCACCTACCTCACAGGGTGTTTGTTGTGAGGGGGGAAGGGCAAGGAGATTGTCAGCCCCTTTGAGTCTCCTGCGGGAGAGAAAGGGGGGGATATAAATCCAAACTCTTCTTCTTCTTCTTCCTGTGTGAACAGCAGTCCAGAGATGGTGTTTTTGCTATCCCTGGGCCGCTTTATATTGCCCGTGCAGTAAGGGCCCAAGGGATGGGGTGTTGGACTAAACGGAACACTGGATCAATCCAGCAAGGCTCTGCTGATGTTTGTATCTTGTTCCACATAGAACAGCACACTCAGTTAATGGTGTCTGCAGCTCTGTCTGTTTACATGACCTGTCCTGTGGTCACTCCCACATCACTCCTGGAAACTGCCTGAACCACTTGCTGCCATAGCCTTAGGGGGATCACAGCTCTAGAAGACACATCATTGGCGCAAGAATGCAGTTATGTGCCCCACTAAGTCCAACCATCTAGGTCACTCAGAGCCGTGTGGGAGCATATATGGGGAAGAGGTAACACACATCGCTTCAGGCAATCTTCTAATTAGGGCCAGGACAAAAAAACAATTATGAACACAGATTTGTAGGAATTTCCTTTTTCTGCATGGACAGTCTTCTACTGCTGAGGTCAAAATTTTCACTAGCAGAGTAACTGAAGAAGAAGAGAAGAGTTTGGATTTATATCCCCCCCCTTTCTCTCCTGCAGGAGACTCAAAGGGGCTGACAATCTCCTTGCCCTGCCCCCCTCACAACAAACACCCTGTGAGGCGGGTGGGGCTGAGAGAGCTCTGAGAAGCTGTGACTAGCCCAAGGTCACCCAGCTGGCGTGTGTGGGAGTGCACAGGCTAATCTGAATTCCCCAGATAAGCCTCCACAGCTCAGGTGGCAGAGCTGGGAATCAAACCCGGTTCCTCCAGACTAGATACACGAGCTCTTAACCTCCTACGCCACTGCTGCTCCTTTTTGCTGCAAAGAGCTGACGACCCTAAAACTTGCTTATTTTTATATTTGAAATTGGCAGCTTTTTAATAGAGGTAGATTCTGCACGGCACATATACAATGTCTTCAGGAGGTTAGATATAGCATTTTGGGGGAAGAACTCCACACAGGTCCCTTCCCCCAAATGACTCAGGCCTGCCATAGTTCTCTCAACTGGGTTTTACAAAAATCGTTAAACTAGCAACTTTTTGTAAAATCCCAGGTTGAAAGCACTCCCATGCGAACACAACAGGCAGGAGAAACTTTATTTCCCTCCTTGCCACCCTTTCACCTTAGCTTCCACTAAAGTGGAACCTGTCCACCTGCCAGTTTGTGCAGTTTGCCCAACACCACGAAGGGTGATTCTCTGAGTGCCGCCATTTCACAAGTCCCCCAAGGACGCTTTCTTCCCATCGCAGCGAGTACAGCCCCCATTTCACTCAAAGATCTACAGCACCACGTTCATTATTGCCTGGCCATTGCAAGACAGTCCCTTTTTCATTTTTATTTTGTGTGTTGAACATGCAAAGCTACACATGTGCAGCCAATCGAACCGCAGGGCAACTGGCATGGCTACAAGGGTGTATTTCTGTATGCAGTTACATATACATGGCACACAAAAATAAAAAAGAAAAGCATTTTTGTGCAAAGGCGCGAAAACAACCCGAATTGTTTCCAAGGGCTCAGACTGCTTCCCAGACGTGCAAACGGCACACTTGCAAACGGGGAAAAGGACAACAGGCTCATTTATAATGACTGTGACTCATCGTAAATGTGCTCTGCAGAATCCACCATATAACTCTTTATTTTAAGTTTAGCTTTTTATTGATTGATTGATTGATTGGATTTTTATACCGCCCAACCCCCGAAGGGCTCTAGGCGGTGCACAACACAGATTCTACATATAAGATATACAAACAAAAACCCCATTAAATTAGAATTTAAATTTTAAAATTTTTAAATTTAAAACACAGCGGTAAATTCAATAAAAACGGCGTCAGCAATAACCCCAATTAAACCCTTCCAAGGAGGGGGGAACAGAACAAAAAGTGGGTCCCCTAGATGACAGGGGGACTCCGAAACCAGAGGAATAGAATAGAAGGGGCACCTCGATCAGCGGCTGGACACTCCAAAGGCCCGGTGGAACAACTCAGTCTTACAGGCCCTGCGGAATTCACCCAGATCCCGCAGGGCCCGGACAGCTGGAGGAAGAGTGTTCCACCAGGCAGGGAGCAAGGCTGAAAAGGCCCTGGCCCGAGTGGAGGCCAGCCGCATCATTGAGGGGCCAGGAACCACCAGTAAATTGGCCTCTGCTGAACACAGAGGCCGAGTGGGGACATATGGGGTAATGCGGTCCCGAAGATACGAGGGACCCTTTTAATAACAAGAAGATACGAGGGACCCTTTTAATAACAAGAAGATACGAGGGACCCTTTTAATAACAAGAAGATACGAGGGACCCTTTTAATAACAAGAAGATACGAGGGACCCTTTTAATAACAAGAAGATACGAGGGACCCTTTTAATAACAAGACGATACAAGGGACCCTTTTAATAACAAGAAGAAACTAAAAATTCAACAGCAGTAGGTTAAACATCCTAATACAGTCAAGACACGTCCCCATAGTTGGGTCTTCACTCTTCTGGAAGCTTCCTTCTAAAAGGACAGAATTAGTTGCCACTCTGAGTGTGGAGAGGGGAAGGAGCCCAATGGGGTACAATGACCATGGAGTCCACCCTCCAACGCAGCCATTTTCTCCAGGGGAAACTGATCTCTGTCCCCGGGAGATCACTTGTAATCTCAGGAAATCTCCGGGCCCGCCCTGAAATGTGGCAATCCAAGACAGACTGTCGGCTGCAGCCCTTCGGAGCTCCACATACAAACGACAGCGTGTCTCAGGCGAGCAAAGGCAGTTTGAGAACGGCAAGCGGCTCACCCTCCCTCCAGCGTCTCTGCAGCAAGTCAATTTTCTTTTCCTTTAAACTGGAGGAATATACTTTGGACGGCAGACAAAGGGAGAGTCCTGTTTGCAAAGAACCATGGACGGCCCGAGCTTCCTGTGCCACCCACGCAGCGTGCAGCTTATAAAAGAATAGAAAATGGAAGTTCTACGACAGGTTTCCCGCCTGTTTGACCTGGGAGAAAGATTTGTGCTCAAAAATAAGGCCTGTTCATCATACCCTTATTCTTTTCAACTGTCACGGGGACAGCACAGGAAATAGCTCATCGGCTGGAGGCTCAAACCATCAGCGACACTGAAAGTAACAGATGGGTAGGGGAAAAGATAGCCTATGTTGTTGAGTATAGCCAACATCTAGCCCCATGGTGGCGAACCTTTGGCACTCCAGATGTTATGGACTACAATTCCCATCAGCCCCTGCCAGCATGGCTAATTGGCCATGCTGGCAGGGGCTGATGGGAATTGTAGTCCATAACATCTGGAGTGCCAAAGGTTCACCACCACTGAATTAGCCTAAATGGAAGGCAGAATGTTGCAACTGTGCACGTTCATCAATCTCCATCTATTGGCTTATCTGAGAGAGAAGAAGAGAGAGAGAAGAGTTTGGATTTATATCCCCCCTTTCTCTCCTGTAGGAGACTCAAAGGGGCTTACAATCTCCTTGCCCTTCCCCCCTCACAACAAACACCCTGTGAGGTGGGTGGGGCTGAGAGAGCTGCAAGAAGCTGTGACTAGCCCAAGGTCACCCAGCTGGCGTGTGTGGGAGTGCACAGGCTAACCTGAATTCCCCAGATAAGCCTCCACAGCTCAAGCGGCAGAGCTGGGAATCAAACCCGGTTCCTCCAGATCAGAGTGCACCTGCTCTTAGCCACTACGCCACTGCTGCTCACAATGTATTCTTCAGGTAGGGAAACCTGCAAGGAATAGCCAGGTGGCAATTTGGAAATCCCACTCCTCAAAATCTCCCATAGCTGTAAGATGGAAGGTATCTGCCTTAACAGTGGTGGAAGAAAGTGCCGTCGATTCGTCGCCAACTTATGGTGACCCCGTAGGATTTTCAAGGCAAGAGATGAGCAGAGATGGTTTGCCTTTGCTGGCCTCTGCACAGCAGCCCTGGACTTCCTTGGTGGTCTCCCATCCAGGTACTAACCAGGTGATGATGAGCCTGGGCTAGTCTGAGCCTGCCAGGTCAGGACACGCCTTAACACTGGCACACATGAAAAGCATCTCAGGACTGCAGCCACCATGAGCTAAACATGAGTTGGCAGAGCAACGCAGTTGCAGAGAAGGGGAATGCCACGGCAGGCGATAATAACAGGAGAACGGTTTCCAAGTCTCAAGAAGCAACAGTTCCGTCCTGTGCCAGCAGATCCCGTCTGGAAGGAATTCTGGCCAGTTCTGAGTGTCTCCTTTGAAGACAGTTGCAGCCATTATCTGGAGTGTTTCAAGAGGGCAACAACTAAGACAGACGGCCGGGAAAAGAAATCCCACAAGGAGAGGTTGAAGAAACTGGAGATGTTTGCTCTAGAGAAAATAGCTGCTTTGGGGGCTGATACCCTGCTGAGGTTTCTCCCCTCTCCAAACTCTGTCTGCCCCCAAATCCCCAGGAATGCCCCATCTTGGATTTGACATCTCTAGTCCTCAAGCAGCCAGTGGGCCTTACTTGATCTGAAGGTCTTGCTTGGTGTGGCCAGCCTATCTTTGGCATCTGCACCTGGGCCAGGCAATCCCGCTCTCAGATGCTGTGTGTGAGGGTCTGTTAGTCCAGTCAACAAACAAGACTCAGGAAAGTTTCAAGAGCTTTACTGGAACTGTGTCAGCCTGAGATTCAGAAAGCTAAAGCTGCCGTTTTGCTCTCTGAACCCCAGAGTATATACCTGTAAACTGCAACATTGCTCAACCCATAATCCCCCCTTTCTCGCATTCCCAAAACATCAGCATAAGAAGAGATGGGGGAGAACAGAGACATTGTTGTGACACAGGCGATTTCTCTATGGGAAGTCGCAGGCCCTTTCTGAACTGCGGAAAGGGCGCCCCTGCACCGGCAGGAATCCTGCCAGTGGAGGGGTGGGGGCCGTTTGCACGGGAGCGTGCAAGTGGCCCCCGCAGAGGCTGGCGCAGGAGAGGCGACTCCGCACGGAGCTGCCTCTTCCCCGTCCCCCCCACACTTACCTCGTCGTCCTGCGTCGCCCTGCTGGACTACTAAGACCCGCCCACACTGCCCTCCGACCTCCAGGGATCGGAGGACAGCGAGAAAGGGTCTCAACAGTCCGATAGAACGACGCAGGATGACCAAGTGAGGGGGGATGGGGAAAACAGCGTGTTCCCGGCGGTGCCGTTTGCACCGCGCCAGCGGGAACACGCTGTTTTAAAAAAACCTCCCTCCAGGAGGGAGGTTTTTTGGGTCGGCCTGACGCCGCTCTGGGGGAGGTGGAGGGAAGCCAGGTCGGCGCTGCTGCATTTCAGCAGCATGCCGGGCCTTGGCAACGGCGCCTTAGGGTCGGCAACAAAATACTTAAGCCGGGATCGTGTTGAGCACGTGCTTGGAAACTTGGCCACAGTGTAACGCGGAGCGTTTTACCTCTATTAAGCTTAGTTACGTGCAGGCGGAAGAAAACCTTCTCAGCCTCGGGTAGAGATAATGGCCAGGTCAGCTGTGGCCTTGGAGCGGACGGGCGAGATGCCAAGCTGAGAATGGAGCAGGCCTGACCCTGTGATTTGTGCCAGTTGAAGGAAGGCATGAAGGGCGCTGGGGGAGGGCCCTGACCTGGCCCTCCAATATCTGAACATCCTTTGGCCTTGATCACAGCCCCTAAAACAGTGGTGGCAAACCTATGGCACAGTTGCCAGAGGTGGGACTCAGAGCCCTCTCTGTGGGCACGTGCAAACAGAGTTCATCATGTGAACACTCTCTCTCTCTCTCTCTCTCTCTCACACACACACACACACACACAGATCTAGGCTGGCCTGGGCCACTGGGCTCGATTATTAGCATTAAACCTAAGACCTAGTTTTGGGGAAGCAGTGTAGGTAACCCTGTTAAGCGCTGTTAAACCCCACTGATTCTCATGCAAAGAACTAAAGTGTGATCCTTTACATGGGAGTAAGCTCAGTTGCTGGCAATGGGGCTTGCTTCTGAGTAAACCCCCCTAGGGTCGTGATTCACCCGTTGGAAGAGTTGCACGGTTGATTCAAAGCAAAGCCACCGACTACCACCAAGCTTACTCCCGAGTAACACAAGTCTCAGAGCCAACCGTTTTTTCTAAACCAAAACCTCAGTATTCAGGTTAAATTGCTGTGTTGGCACTTTGCGATAAATCAGTGGGTTTTGGGTTGCAATTCGGCCACTAGGTCTCAAAAAGGTTCGCCATCACTGCTCTAAAAGAACCGCTCATTCCAACACTGGGGGCCACAGGCTCATCTTCCAAGCGAAAGCTGAGGATCTGGGATAGGAAGAACAAATATCATGTCTAGAGATAAATCTCATTATGCTTCTTTGGTTGGGAGGCTGTCTCCTTGAATTTAGGGGGTTCACTTCCGAGGCTTGATTTGAAGATGGTTGTTGCCACAACAGGAGCAGAATAGACTCCACCCAGGATCCACCTCTGCTCACCTGGTCCTTGACGGTAATCCCGTCTCAAATGTGGTCACGGGAGACAGCTGGCACAGCCAAGATAAGCACAACCCGCTCTGCCAGCACAAGATACTCCTGCAGCTACCGTGGCACAACACACCCTGCTGACAGGTGAAGCGAAGTATACCTATTTCCTCCCCTTCTTTGGCCTTAGCTCGGGCGCCTGTTTTAATGTTTTAAGTTTTAAGCAATTGTTTTAAACAATTGTTTTAAAATACTTCTGTTGTTTTAATTATTGCTGCATAGGTTTAAGGGGTTTAAGTTTTTATGTTGTTGATTTGCTGTTCGCTAGAACAGCCATGTTGTGAGCCGCCTCGAGCCCTTCGGGGATGAGGCGGCCTATAAGTTTAATTAATTAATTAATTAATATCTACTGGATTGGATTAATTAATTAATATCTACTGGATTAATTAATTAATTAATATCTACTGGATTGCCTCTCATCACAGGACTAGGAGGTCAGAACAGGTCAAAATATTACCTGAATTTACATACCCTTGGCCTCCCACCGAATGGGTGACAATCTGCACAATCTAGACTTCAGTGTGTCCGTCGCCACCCCTGGGAGAAAGAGCCCCCAGCCAGCAGAGAAATACTCATTTCAGGCAGGACATCTGTGCAGGTCATCCGGCCAAAACCACAAATGCATCTTTCTTCCTGTGACACGTGGCAGACAATGTTCAGAGGACCAATGTTCAGAGGACCAATAATCCAGCTAATAATCCAGCCCAGTGGCCCAGGCCAGCCTAGATGTGTGGGGGGGGGGCACTCTGTTTGCGCATGCCCACGGAGAGGGCTCTGAGTGCCACCTCTGGCACCCGTGCCATAAGTTCGCCACCACTGATTTACTCCAACTGGGACTTTCCTCTCGGCAGGATTGAGGGAGAGAGAGAGGTGCTGCTGGGACCATTGGAAGCTCCTGATCTGACAGAACTCTGAACAAGTCCCAGGTCTCGGTAGCAAAGGAATGAAATGTATCCTGTGCATGAACAGAGAAGCTCTTCTTGGCACTACAGCTGTCCCAACAGAGCCCTGCAAACAGGCTTCAGCGCCATTACAACCTCAACGCACGTTCAGGTTTGATAGAACTCCTCTCCAACATCAGGCCTGTTTTAGCTCGAAGACCACATCTGGCCCTCTCAAAGCCAAGGAATAGCGACGTTCTGGACACAGAACAAAATCATCCCCGTTCAAGGGCTGTCGTTCTTGACTTCGAAGCCCTCTGCCTCCTGCCTCAATTAAGCTCTCACTCGCGAGGCCTGTTTGACTTTTTTTACAAGTTTGTTTCCCCCCCTGCACCAGGCTCCTCCGGATTCCCTTCCCACCTCCGGGGCGATCACAGCAGCCATTGTTTATGCAAAGCTTTCGAAATCAGACCTCCTTTTGCTAAAACACAGGGATTAATTCTTGGCGCGGCCTCAAGAACTCTGCGACTGTTGCTGATCCCCCTCTTCATCGCTGGCCAAAAACATGGCAGCAGCTCAAATTGCCAGTTATGCAACCGGTGGCGGAGACTTTGTTCCGAAGTCACAGGCTGGTGTTTTGCAGGAGGAGGCTGGCAAAGGCGGCAGGAGCCAGGCGGCTCTCTGGCATGTTAGGGCAGGGAGAGGAAGCCGGGGACCCCCAGGGCTCCCCACCTTGCCCCAAAAAGAGGCAAGGGTGTCCTTAAGCCCCAGACAGGCTGATCAAAAGGTTTCTCTCTCACCCTCCCTCTTAGAAAAGCACTCACTAATCATGTGGGACTGACAAAATAGGCCGATGTACTAAAAACACAACAACAAAACGAAAGAAAAGAAAACATTTAACTAGCCAGAGATAAAATCTATCTTGTGTTCCATCCAAAACCCCCAGGAAGCGGCCGTGGAACCAAAAGTCAATTGAGTCACACTTCCAAGAGACGGGCATTTTGCTAATTCATCGATTCAGGTTCAGACGATCAGACGGCCACTTAGTGGCCCTGACAGGAAGAGGCAGAAGTGGCTCAGTCACAAAGCCACAGCAGGGCAATACTTGAGCAGGCTTCCCTCTGAAGCTTACTGGAGCCAGCAGACCTGGAAGCAGGCACTTCTGCTTATGTAGGATGGCCTTACTGGTGGCATTAAAAAAACCAAACCTCTGAAGGCTTTGGGGTCCCCTACAGCGCCCCTATCCTAGGACACTGTTTCCCCCACCTTTGGCCCACCCAGGCAGGCTTCTTTTCCTTACTCCCCTCATTCCTGCAACCTAGGAGCAGCAGTGGTGTGGGACCGTGGTGGCGAACCTTTGGCACTCCGGGTGTTATGGACTACAATTCCCATCAGCCCCTGCCAGCATGGCCAATTGGCCATGCTCATAACATCTGGAGTGCCAAAGGTTCGCCACCACTGGCGTAGGAGGTTAAGAGCTCGTGTATCTAATCTGGAGGAACCGGGTTTGATTCCCAGCTCTGCCGCCTGAGCTGTGGAGGCTTATCTGGAGGATTCAGAATAGCCTGTACACTCCCACCCATGCCAGCTGGGTGACCTTGGGCTAGTCACAGCTTCTCAGAGCTCTCTCAGCCCCACCTACCTCACAGGGTGTTTGTTATGAGGGGGGAAGGACAAGGAGATTGTAAGCCCCTTTGAGTCTCCTACAGGAGAGAAAGGGGGGATATAAATCCAAACTACTCCTCCTCCTCCTTCTTCTTCAACACTAAGAGTGCAGAAGAGTAGGAATTATCCTGGCTTGGAAGAATCTATTCTTTCAGTCAAGATGCCTGAAAGAACCAGAAGAGGGCAAACCTCAAGGTGCCAACCAGAAGAGGGCAAAAATTTGATTTTGGGCCGCATCAATAGGACTATATTGTCTAGATCGATGGACGTAATTGCACCTCTCTATTCTGCATTGGTTAGACCTCACCTGGGATATTGTGTACAGTTCTGGGCACCCCAATTCAAGAAGGATATTGACAAGCTGGAAAGTGTCCAGAGGAGGGTAACCAAAATGGTAAAAGGTCTGGAGTCCATGCCCTACAAAGAGAGGCTTAGGGAGCTGGGGTTGTTTAGTCTGGAGAAGTGAAGGTTAAGGGGGGACATGATAGCTATGTTTAAATATTCAAAGGGATGTCTCATGTCAAATAGGGAGCAAGCTTGTTTTCTGCTGCCTCAGAGATGAAGACAAGGAGTAATGGATTCAAGGTGCAGGAAAAGAGATTCCACATAAACATTAGGAAGAACTTCCTGACCGTCAGGGCTGTTCGACAGTGGAATTCACTGCCTTGAAGAGTGAAGTCCTCCAAAGAAGGAGACTCCACCACTCTCCAAGGCAGTGAATTCCACTGTCAAACAGCCTTTAAACAGAGACTGGATGAGCATCTGTCGGGAGTGCTTTGATTGTGTATTTCTGGATTGCAGGGGGTTGGACTTGATGGCCCTTGGGGTCTCTTCCAACTCTGTGATTCTATGCAGAGAGATAACAGGCACCCTCCCCAAGAGACTGGTACATTTTACTGTGCTGCTGCATCAGGCATGGTGGAAAAATTCCACTGCATGCTGCAAAGATAAGAGGGACAGCCCTCCACCCAGGGTGAATGGCCCTCGACCAGATGGAGGGCCCCTTTCCTACCGTGTTTCCCCAAAAATAAGACAGTGTCTTATATTAATTTTTGCTCCCAAAGATGCGCTATGTCTTGTTTTCAGGGGATGTCTTACTTTTCTGTGTTCTGTTCGTCGGGCATGCTTCCAAACAAAAACTTTGCTACGTCTTACTTTCGAGGGATGCCTTATATTTCGCACTTCAGCAAAACCTCTACTACGTCTTATTTTCCAGGGATGTCTTATATTCGGGGAAACAGGGTAGCACTAACCCTAACTCTCTCTCTCCCTCTCCTCCCCAAGGGGGGTGGGTCATGACCTGAGGATGAGCCCCTCCCCTTCCAAGGTGGGTGGGTCTCGACCAGACGCTGGCCCCTCCCCCTCCTCTCCCCAGCATAGGTGAAATACATATTGTAACTATTTGGAAAACTAGGAAAGGTTATTTGAGAGGGGGGGGGGCAGGGGCTCCAATAGATGGAGCCTGCAAAAGGGGGTCCTTGCAGGAGAAAGAGGGCAAAGATGACAAGGGTTGAAGGTGAGGGGAATCTCTACAGGAAGCCAACCAAGAGGAAAGATGGAGGAGGCGACGGCCACTTTAGCCCCAACGCTCCTCCAGTGGATGAAGCAGAAACATACTCAGAAATAACGGCCAACAAGCAATCAAGCGCCCTGACCCGGATGGCTGGGCTAGCCCGATCTCATCAGGTACTGCAAGCTCAACTGGGCCAGTCATGGTTAGTGCTGGCATGGAAGACCACCAAGGAATACAGCATTGTGATGCAGAGGCGGGCAATGGCAAACCACCTCTGAATGCCTCTTTCCTTGACTACCCTACAGGGTGGCATAAGGTGACTGTGCTCCCATGGTACTTTCCACCATTATATCAATCAAGTGCCTACTCATGGGCATGGAGATGTGAGGCTGATATAGGGCAGTGATGGCGAACCTATGGCACGGGTGCCAGAGGTGGCACTCAGAGCTCATTCTGTGGGCAAGCGTAAACAGAGTTCCTCCCCAACACATCTAGGCTAGCCTGGGCCACTGGGCTCGATTATTAGCATTAAACCTAAGATCCAGTTTTGGGGAAGTAGCGTAGGTAACCCTGTTAAGCGCTGTTAAACCCCGCTGATTTTCATGCGAAGAACTAAAGCGTGATCCTTTACCTGGGAGTAAGCTCAGTTGCTGGCAATGGGGCTTGCTTCAGAGTAAACCCTCCTAGGGTCGTGATTCACCCCTGGAATTGTTTCACTATTCCTTCAAAGCAAAGCCATCGACTACCACCAAGCTTACTCCCGAGTAACGCAGAGCCAACCGTTTTTTCTAAATGAAAACCTCAGTATTCAGGTTAAATTGTGTGTTGGCACTTTGCGATAAATAAGTAGGTTTTGGGTTGCAATTTGGGCACTCAGTCTCGAAAAGGTTCGCCATCACTGATATAGGGAATGGGGACAGCTTGGAAAACTGGGGAGGAAAGGCCAGAGCCTGAAGAAAGCACAGAAAACAGGGAGCTCACCCATGGCTGGCGGACCGTCCTTCCCTTCTGCTGGGTCATTGGGCAACCAGGCTTGAAAGCACATAATGGTCCCAGCAGCACCTCATATCCAACCTGTGCTGCGCCAGCTGCATTGGCTCCCAGTGGAATTCCGAATCATCTTCAAGGTGTGGGTTCTGACCTTTAAGGCCTTACGCAGCCTGGGACCCTCGTACCTGAGAGACCGCATTACCCCATATGTCCCTACTCGGCCTCTGCATTCGGCAGAGGCCAATTTGCTGGTGATTCCTGGCCCCTCAATGATGCGGCTGGCCTCCACATGGGCCAGGACCTTTACGGCCCTGGCCCCGGCCTGGTGGAACACTCTCCCTCCAGCTGTCCAGGCCCTGTGGGACCTTGGTGAATTCCGCAGGGCCTGTAAGACTGAGTTGTTCCGCCGGGCCTTTGGAGTGTCCAGTCGCTGAGGTGCGCCCCCTCCCCCTCCCCCCTCCTTTGCTTTGCTCCTTGGGCTTTTGCTCTCTATGTTATAATTTATTTGTATATTTATTGTTATTTTAAGAAGAGTCTGGCTGCTCCCTCTTTTTGGGGGCGGTTTAAGGAATTGGGTTACGGGACGCCATCATCATTGTTGTTGTTACTGTTTTTGTCCGCTGCTTAAATGGTTTTAATGGTTTTAATGGATTTTAGTGTATTTGGTCACCATTGTGACCCTTGTTATATATTGTGTATATAATGTTGTACACCGCCCAGAGCCCCCCGGGGATTGGGCGGTTTATAAATACAAATAATAAATAAATAAATAAATAAATAAATAAGTCTCACCCAAATGGGTGTGAGGAAGTCCCAGCAGGAACATGGGACTCAGTGGGGCCTGCCAGTGGTGTAGTGGTTAAGAGCAGGTATACTCTAATCTGCAGGAGCTGGGTTTGATTCCCCGCTCTGCCGCCTGAGCTGTGGAGGCTTATCTGGGGAATTCAGATTAGCCTGTACACATTAGCCTGACCTTGGGCTAGTCACAGTTCTTCTGAGCTCTCTCAGCCCCACCTACCTCACAGGGCGTTTGTTGCGAGGGGGGAAGGGAAAGGAGATTGCCAGCCCCCTTGCAGGAGAGAAAGGGGGGATATAAATCCTCCTCCTCCTCCTCCTCCTCCTCCTTCCTCCTCCTCCTCCTCCTCCTCCTCCTCTGCACTTGCGCTCTGCCGACGGCACCTGCTGCAGGGGAGCTGCGGAGGATCCCGGGCCTGCCGAACATCGCGCTTCTCCTGCAACACAGACTGGTTTTCGCAACACTGCTGTGCGTCGCGGCCGGCAGCCAGGTACGAAACAGGATTCTCCTTTCCTTTCCTTCCTATCCTGAGGGCTGGGACGGGAGCGCTGGCTCTGATCCAAGTCGCCGGCTCCATGAGAAAGCAGGCAGAAGGAAGGCCCGGAGGCACAGGCAGGTTGCGAGAGACTTTTTGCCATTCAAACATTATTGATCGTAAATATGCTGATGCTGCTATAACATTAGAAGAGGAGTTGGTTTTTATGCCCGGCTCTTCTCTACCTTTAAGGAGTCTGAAATTGGCTCACCGTTGCCTTCCATTCTCCTGCCCACAACAGACACCTTCCTTGTCAGGCAGGTGGGACTGAGAGAGTTCTGAGAGAACTGTGACTAGCCCAAGGTCACCCGGCAGGCTTCATGTGGAAGAGGAGGGAATCGAGCCTGGGTCTCAAAATTAGAGTCCGCTGCTCGTGTGGAAGAGGGGGGAATCGAACTCAGTCCTCTAGATTAGAGCCCACCGCTCTTAACCGCTCCACCACGCTGGCAGCAATATACATTAATCACATTGTGAAAAATCAGCAAAAGAAAGAGGCAGATGTTGCTGGCAGAGGGACAGCTGATGAAAGGGAGGGGGGGATACAGAACAAAACATTATTGTACATATCAGTCTCGTTGATATATGTGGAGGGGTGGCCAAACTCCAGATGTTCGTGAACTACAATTCCCATCAGCCCCTGCCAGCATGGCCAATTGACCATACTGCAGGGGCTGATGGGAATTGTAGTCCATTAACATTTGGAGCGCCATAGGTTGGCCACCCGATATTATATCACGTCTAGGCTGGCCAACTTCCATGTGGTACCTGGAGGTCTCCCACTATAACAACTGATTTCCAGATGACCGAGATCAGTTCCCCTGGAGAAAATGGCTGCTTTGGAAGGGGGGTTCTATAGCATTAGAAGCCCCTCCCCTCCAGAAACCCCTCCCTCCTCAGGCTCCACCCCCCAAGTCTGCAGGTACTTCCCACCCCAGAGCTGGCAACCCTAATCCTGTCTGATACATTTTTTTAGCTTTGTTTTTTTAGCTTTGTTTCTAGTTTTTGTAACTTTAGTCTTCCTATATTGCTTGGTTTTTTAGCTTTGTTTTTTAGCTTTGTTTTTTTAGCTTTGTTTCTAGTTTTTGTAACTTTGGTCTTCCTATATAGCTTGTTGTGGACTGACTAGTTTGTCTCCCACCACCTAATCTGCCTTAAATCTCAACGAGACAGGCAGAGTATAAATAAATAACTGCATTCAAAACAGAGCGAAGGATTGCCCCCTAGATAAAGGAAGATTGGGCAACTTCATGGAAAAGCAGCCAATGCTCAGCCTACATGGAACCTCCATGGTCAGAGACAGCGTATCTGCTGCATACTTGTGGCTGGCAGGCAGCACAGGGAGACGTTGGCCTCGGCGTGCCTTGCTTGCAGGGACATAAGGCTGGCCATGGCGGAACACTGAACAGGCCAGCAACACCCAGGCTACTGGCCATAAAAACGCCAACCAAGAATAAAGTGTTAAGCGCTCAGTTTAACGAGACTAACATAATATGTACCAAAGTGTAACCACATAACAGTATTCACCACACTTAGTCAGCATGTTTCTGAGACCTGATCTTGTTCTTGATAATAAAACTGCATCATCGGCATAAAGGAGGATCGACAGAGGCACACCGTTGAGATAGGGGCAATGAAAGTTGAAACTATTCAATGTGGGGGCAAGATCATGCAGAAAAAGATTAAATAGCATGGGTGCTAATACACACCCCTGTTTTACCCCCCGAGAGACTGGTATTTTGAGTGTTAAAGATCCTGATGATGTACACCTTATCTGTAAGACGGAGCTGTTCCGCCAGGCCTTTGGAGGGACCAGCCGCTAATGGTGCCCCCTTTCTTCGGCCCTGACATCTGAGCCACCTGTCATCTAATGAGACTCGCCATGCCTCCATCTTTAAGGGGGGAGGGACTTTTTACTATAGGAATGTTGGACGCCATTTTAATTTGCTGAGCTTTTTATATAATTGGAACAGGAACTGAAAAATTTTATCGCTGCTTTAAATGTTTACTTGTCTTATATTGTATTTTTATATGTTGTACACCGCCCAGAGCCCTTCGGGGATGGGGCGGTATAAAAGTCTAATAAAATAAAATAAAATAAAATAAATAAAATATCTGGCAGGTGGGATTCCTGTAAAGAGATCTAATTAATAGGAGAAGCCTAGGTTCAATAGCGAGCTTCTGCAGTTTAAGCCATAGCAGTGATCTGTCAATAGAGTCAAAAGCCCCCTTAAAGTCGATAAAGGCTGCAAAAAGATTGGATTTTCCTCTAAAGAGGTATTTGGACACAAGTGCTTCCAACGTCATACAGTGGTCCAGGGTGGTCTTTCCCTTCGTAAAGCCAATCTGCTCCATTCCGATTGGTCTATTAGTCGAGTCATTCACAGTAGTGAAGTGCAACCACATAACAAGTATACAAGGAACAAATGCAACAAGAAGACAGCATAAACACACACGTGTACGCAAGCCAGCCGGCAAGCACAATGTATACCCCCGTCGGGGAAGAATGCTGTAAGTCTTGGTCCAAAACAGTCTCGCAGCAAGTCAAAAGGAGCATCCACTTGCGGGGTGGTCACAGTAAACGATGGATGGCATTTTCCTGTTTCTTCAGCAAAGCACGGATATTGCAAACGTGCCCAGGAGGGGGACAGATCAAGAGCCATCAAGTTCAACCCCCCTGCAATGCAGGAACACACAATCAAAGCACTCCTGATATATGTTCATCAAGCCTCTGTTTAAAAATCTCCAAAGAAGGAGGCTCCACAGTCAAGCCTTAATAAATATGTAACCAACAAGACCAGTCCATCCTTAAGCAATATGCAACCTACAAGGAGACAATTTCTGCTCTTATCCCTATTGGTATTGGGAATTTATGTACAAGCTGCACTTTGATTGCTTAATGGCAAGCTTGCAATATCCATGCGTTGTGCAGATAGAGGCCCTTTCCCCGCTTACCCTTGTCGGAGGGTTGTTGCGCGCAATTCCCAGCGTGCGCAATTCCTGGCGCGGCGGTTCTGGAAAGCTTCCCACTCTAATTCCCGGCGCCTCATGCTTCTGGTCATCAAAAGTGTTTCATTTGAAAAGGCGCCAGGAATTACGCGCGCTGAGGGGGCGCGAAAGAGGCAGCGTCGGGGGGGCTGCGTTCTCGCCGCCCCTGAAGTGGGGAGTGCAGCTGGACCCCGCGCTACTTGAGGAGAGTAGCGCGGGGCTTAAGGTAAGTGGGGAAAGGGCCATAGGTGCCCAGGAAGAGGAGCAGGTGTCTGGGAACAGTAGCAGGAGGGGGTTGGTGATAAAGGGCTGAGGTGGGAGGAAAGGCGGGATCGGCTGCCCCCTTGGTAGGTGCCATTAATCCTTGCATGCCGATGCAGGCGTCCAGAAAGAGGAGGAAAATGAGGAGGGAGCTGGTAAGGTGGGGCCAAGAGGAAAGGCAGGAGGGGCTGGCCAGCTCCCCTTGGTGGGTGCCATTAACCCACCCACAGTTTTCTCAACCCTGCTGTATTTGTTCATACAATGGGCTTTACTGCTCGTATCTGAATAAAACCACTCTCTCCCCCCCCCCCCCACACACACTCTGTTATTATTTTCATGGGGGCCAGGCGGGATGGATCTTTGACCTGCTCTTAAACAACAGCCACCCCTGCGAGAGTACAAGCTGCTCACCAAAATCTGCCCCGACTGCATTTCAGTTTGGGCCAAACCCACCTGGCTCTGAAGTGGAAGTCTGGCAGTGGGCGAAACATTCCTGCTGTGATCTTACTGGGGTGGAGAGCCACTGACCTCGGTGGGCAAGAGAAAACTTGTCATTGTCCCTGTCAGCCCCCCCCCCCCCACACACACACACACACACCAGGGTTGTCAAGGGGAAGAGGGCAAAAACAGGCCTCTCTTGCCATCAATGTCTCTGTATCATTACATTCCTAGAAAGCCCAAGACTGCACACACAGACTGGACTTGTGCTGAGACCAGGCGATGCACAGAGGAACCTGTTGTACCGTTAATGGCGGGGCACCTGGTGATACAGCATCCATTAATGGCGGGGGCACCTGGTGATACAGCATCCATGACTCTTTTTTATCCGCTCCCTGACAGTGAGTCAGAGGTCAGGCTCAGAGTTTCATAGCAGGTTTGAGCCCCGGTCTCTGGCGATCAGCCTAACGTACCAGCCATCGTACCAACCTGGCACTGTGGGCACTACAGAGCAGGAATCACAACAACGCTGGGCAGCCCAGACTTCAACAGGGACCCGACAGGCTGGGCACGAACGACGGGCTGGGCATCATGGATGTTTTATGCACACATGCGTGCGCACATACACAAGGTATCAGCCAGGTGGTTTTTATGCTCTAGCTCCGTGGTGGCGAACCTTTGGCACTCCAGATGTTATGGGCTACAATTCCCATCAGCCCCTGCCAGCATGGCCAATTGGCAGGGGCTGAATGGGAATTGTAGTCCATAACATCTGGAGTGCCAAAGGTTCGCCACCACAGCTCTAGCTGTTGGCACTGTAATCACCTTCCCTCCATATTCTTATGTTAGCGTAACGCCAGGCTGCTCAGAACGACATGGCCCTGGCAAGACCTGTTATATTAGGTAGCTGCTGGATACTGAAAAGGAGGAAAGCACGTCGCGGCAATCCCAAACGTTTTGCAATCGGCTGATCTAACACAGAGAGGACAATTTAAGAGGAACTGCCTGGAGGGGGAGAAACAGTTGCCCTACACACCGTCTCTTCCTCCTCCTCCCAATTGCTGATAGGACATAAAGACTGGCACTCTGTACTACTAGATTTTCTGTTTGGGGGAGATACTGCAGGAAGAAAAATGTATACCTTTCATCTGGGCCCCTAAAAGGTACGATGCAAACAAAACTCTCCGGAGCTCGCTGCTCTTATGTAACGCTGCGACCCCTGTGCGCAGAAGCCAAATGAAATGCTGCAGGCCAACATTTGTTAATGTTACAACAACCTTTATTAGGCATATTAAAATAGGCTCCAGAGCGTTACAGACATTTCTGAAGTACAAATCAAAAGTACATTCAAAACACAGACATTACTTAGAAAGTTCTGTCACTTGTAAAAGAAATTTTGTCACTTGTAAAAGAAATTTTGCTACTTTTCCCAAGAGCACGGCCTCTGTATTATTTAACAAAAGCTCCACAACAGAGTTGTCAGAGTCTCTTTCAGATTTGTCTAAGACCAGCCCAGGAGAGAAATTCCTAATACCCACATATCTCGGACAGTCAAGTATAATGTGAGCAAGAGTCTCCACTTGGTTTCTGCAGTGTGGACAGACCCGATCCTGGAGAGGGATAGATAGGTAGCGACCCTTTGTAATGGCCGATGGAAAAGTATTACATCTGGCCCTTGTAGTAATCCATCTCTGTTGGGCTTCAGTTAATAGATCGAGATATTTGGCTATGTGCCCCTGGTGTCTCCTTGGTACCTCATTCCCTGGACAGAAAGGGGTGGAGCATGATTATCATCTGTCTGGGTCTCCCAACAAGATATGGTATTCCTGTTCTAGGAAGTCTGCTTTTTAAGGTTTGCCTAGAATCTCTCTGGGTGACAGCATACAGAGATCTTCAATTATTAAACCTAGAGAGTAGATTTTTGATTTAAGAAGTTGATACCATTCGGAGGCAAATAGGTCTGGGTGCACAATATATGTTAAACTGCGCTCATCAGAGTTAAAACATAGTTTGATCCAATACTTGAATGTATTCAGCCATGCTCTTGTTTAAAGTAGGTTCTGACCAGTTTCTAAGCATAGTACAGCATATGGTACAGAGTGTGGTACCCCAAGTATTTTGTAGAGAAAGCCAGATTGTATTCTTTCAACTGAGTTATTCCATGCAGTTATCCATAGGGGAACTCCATAGAGATGTTGCTGAACTACCTTGGAGTTGAAAACCTTTAGAGCTGCGGGGACATATCCCCTTCCCCTGGAATGAAAAAAACTTATCACCGCTGAAGCAGTGTGATAGCTTCCTTTTTATAGCAATGTCTCTGTGTCTGGCCCAAGTGGCTTTGTGATGAAAGGTTAGGCCTAAATATTTAAAGGACTTGGAGTGTTCAACCTTAAATCCCATTGATAAGCCATCGGGAAGGCTTAAACATATTGGAAAAAATGACAATTTTTTGATTTTTCTGGGTTTAAGGATAGGAAGTTAGATGTACAGTACTCCATAGTTTTTCTAAAAAGCCTTTTAAGACCCACTTGAGACCTAGAGATCAGTATCACGTCATCAGCGTAAAATACCCTGTTTCCCCAAATATAAGACATCTCCTGAAAATAAGACGTAGTAGAGGTTTTGCTGAAGTGCGAAATATAAGACATCCCCCAAAAGTAAGATGTAGCAAAGTTTTTGTTTGGGAGCATGCCCGACAAACAGAACACAGAAAAATAAGACATCCCCTGAAAATAAGACATAGCGCATCTTTGGGAGCAAAAATTAATATAAGACACTGTCTTATTTTCGGGGAAACACGGTAGGAGTGGTATGAGTTTGTTTGAAAGAACTAGGCTATGTGAGTTAACATCTGACAATGCGTGTACCAGATCATTAATAAATAAGTTACACAAGACTGGAGCCAATACACAGCCCTGCTTAACGCCCTTCACTGGGCCAACATTTATTAAGCGTGCTGGATTCACGCACAGAACAAGCCCACCGGTTCCTCTTGCTGCTGGCGCCTGGAGGCAAGAGGACACAGAGAGGCATTCTCAAGGGCAGCCTTTGCCTTGGGAATTCCCTTCGCTCGGAGGAGCATCACCAAAGTCTCAGGAGTCTTGGGAAGTGCTGGAAGCTACCCAGATTCAAACCAGATTTCGGTGCCCAGAGAATGGCAGAGTGAGACACTTTGCTGGTGACCCCTCAAAGCTTGCAGCCGTGGCAGGCGAGAAGTCCAGTAGAATTAAAAATTATAGAAGTTGCACATCTACATTCTGAAGCAAACACAACATGGGGGGGAAAGGAAGATGAGGGGGAAACGGGAAAATAAGAAGCTAAGAGGGAAGTGTGGTTGGCAGCAGGGAGTTGTCTGAATCGACCCCAGCCGCTGGACCCTGTGAAGACCCCAAGCATTATATTTTTGTGTCCACAGACAGGTAAGTGGCAGCTCAGACATGCGCCCGGCAGAAGCATCGAAACCTAGGCGGCCTAAGTCTAGCATGGGTGACCTTGGTCCAGGCTTGCTGGGTGACCTTGCTGGGTGACCTTGGTCCAGGCGCACACTCCCGTCCTGATCTACCTCACAGGGTGGCTGGGAGGATAAGGGGAGATTGTTGCAAGCCACTTTGGGTGCCCACTGGACCCAATTGTGAAACAATGCAAATAGAAGAAGAAGAAGAAGAGTTTGGATTTATATCCCCCCTTTCTCTCCTGTAGGAGACTCAAAGGGGCTGACAACCTCCTTGCCCTTCCCCCCTCACAACAAACACCCTGTGAGGTAGGTGGGGCTGAGAGAGCTCCGCGAAGCTGTGACTAGCTCAAGGTCACCCAGCTAGCGTGTGTTGGAATGTACAGGCTAATCTGAATTCCCCAGATAAGCCTCCACAGCTCAGGCGGCAGAGCTGGGAATCAAACCCGGTTCTTCCAGATCAGAGTGCACCTGCTCTTAGCCACTGTCTTAGCCACTACACCACTGCTAGTGGCTAAGGAACCTCCTTTGAGGTTGCCTCTGTGAAACATGCAAAGTGGCCACAAAATACAGCTAGACACTCAGGAATGCTCTAAATTTATAAATAAATATGTCATAAACTTGATCAGCATTAAAATGCAGGGACGTCTCAGTAAGTGGAGAAATGGGTCCCACTCAGAACTCTTGTGACCTTCCCTAAGTTTGGGGATGCAAATGTATGGGGGAAAATACTGCCGGGGTGGTGGGGATGGTGAAGAAACAGGGTGGGGGACATCCCTCCTGGTCGTTTTGGGTCATCACTGGTAAAAAAGAATTCTATGGGATATTTTTTCTTTCTGAGCGAGACAAACTTGGTGACTGGCAAACCAGAATGACAACTTGGTCGTTTTTGGTTCTATGGTAGTATTGGGTATATTTGCAATTCTTCTTGTAGGAGCAGCAGTGGCGTAGTGGGTAAGAGCAGGCTAAGAGCAGGTGCACCCTGATCTGGAGGAACTGGGTTTGATTCCCAGCTCTACCGCTTGAGTTGTGGAGGCTTATCTGGGGAATTCAGATTAGCCTGTGCACTCCCACACACGCCAGCTGGGTGATCTTGGGCTAGTCACAGCTTCTCGGAGCTCTCTCAGCCCCACCTACCTCACAGGGTGTTTGTTGTGGGGGGGGGGGGAAGGGCAAGGAGATTGTAAGCCCCTTTGAGTCTCCTGCAGGAAAGGGGGGATATAAATCCAAACTCTTCTTCTTCTTCTTCTAGAAAACAAAATGTTTATTTTTAAACTCCATAAATATGCCAGAACAGTAGCTTTTATATGCTAAGGTATAAGTGATATTTTTTTACATTGGTTTAATTCCCTCCATAATTTCCACTGATTCAAAATTTGCTATCTCGATTCTAGTCAGTTGGAAAATCCCGAGGAACTCGAGGGCTCCCCAGTTTGAAAGCCCCCGACTTCTATACCTCACAGATTAATTTGGGGAAAGTTTTTTTTTTAAGTTTAATACGGAGATTGACAGCCCCACGAGAAGCCATTTACTCACACTACCTGTCTAAAGCCCGGCAATATCGTTGAAGGCTTCGTGGCTGGAATCAACTGGCTGTTGTGGGTTTTCTGGGCTGTGTGGTCTGGTAGTTTTTGCGAGAGCCCAGAAAGCCTCACAGCCCGGAAAACCTCACAACCAGCACGGCACAGCATTCAGTGTGGGAGCCTCAAACAGGCGTCTGGTGGGAGCAACAGCTGTTTGAAAACAAGCTGGCCGACGACGGCTTTCACGGTGTGGGCTGGATATTATTTATAGCACAACAGCATACCTTCTGCAACTTCAACACAGGAAGGCCCCATTCAAACAAATCCCCTGTTATTCTACTCGTTGACCTCGGGCTCTTTGCCAAGCCTTGCTGCATAACAGATGGGCTGTATGTTAAGAGGCGGGGAGATGTCCGACTCTTCTGGAGAGCTGAGGTTAGCGCCATCCGCTCCTCGTGCCTCTGCAAGACATACGGTCGACTGACAGGCATTTCCTGCCAGGATTAGCTCCCTCTCAGCGCTGGGACACCACTCTGGTTTGCCGGTCACCATTTGGAATAGAATCCCCATTCAACAGAAACTGTAGACAGCAAGTCAAACAATCGAGGATGCAGGTCCTTCCAAAAGGTTAGCGATGGCCTTCGCTAAGGCTCTAGTCCTCAAGCTCACACCCCATCATAAGACTGTGGGAAGATGATACCGGATGTTTAATCCTCTGTGAACAATCCCCTGCATTGCGGATGCCACGGGAAAGCCACTCTTGCGTGGTCAGCACCCACACAGCATTATTTCCTGCGCGGCTCTCCCTCTATGAAGCCAATCGGCTTGTGGGACGATCGGCTTGACTGCAAAAGTTCATTTCTGAGTGCCTTCACAGCTACGCATGTATTGAAAAAATTAAAAAGAGCAACATTTCCATGCAAAGGTGTGGAAGAAGAAGAAGAGTTTGGATTTATATCCCCCCTTTCTCTCCTGCAGAAGACTCAAAGGGGCTTACAATCTCCTTGCCCTTCCCCCTTCACAACAAACACCCTGTGAGGTGGGTGGGGCTGAGAGAGCTCCGAGAAGCTGTGACTAGCCCAAGGTCACCCAGCTGGCGTGTGTGGGAGTGCACAGACCAATCTGAATTCCCCAGATAAGCCTCCACAGCTCAGGCGGCAGAGCTGGGAATCAAACCCGGTTCCTCCAGATTAGATACATGAGCTCTTAACCTCCTACACCACTGCTGCTCCCAAATTGTTTCCATGTGTTGCTGAAGTCACCTGCAACAGCTGTGGTTTGTTTGTTCTTTTGCCGGAGGATGTAAGTAGTGACACCTGCAGCAAGCACGAGTTGGGAGCTCTCTTGGAGGAGAAGATCCAGCAACTTGAGGTGTACGTATCTACTCTTCAGCACATTAAGAAGAATGAGGATTTCCTGGACAGAGTACAGCAGGTGGTACCCTTCACACTCTGGGCCCCTTAATATTTATGGGGCCCTCCGCTCCCTTGTTTTGTTTCTTCCCAGGGTGAGTTTATGAAATTCTATGCTGGACGCCAACGTAATCTTGTTTAATCTGCTGTTTTAATAGGATTTTAAGGTAATTGTTTATTTTATTGTGTTGTTCACCACCCAGAGCCCTTCGGGGGAGGGGCGGGATATAAAATCGATTATAAACAAGCAAACAAACAAACACACACCCCAGAGGTTTCTCTGAGAATGAGGGCAGTTTTCAAACACAGGAGCTGGGCATTGGGAGGAATGTGGCGCATAGAAGCAGAGGGATCAGGGAGCATTCTGTGAATTTGAAGCTACAGAATGGATCTGAAGTTCTCTCCCTTGTCCATGACGATAAAGAACAGGCCCAGGAGCAACAGAGTCAGCTGTTAGAGAATGTGCAAGTGACAGAAGGTTCGGCCCATGGAATGGCCCCTGTGAAACCCCAGAGGAAGTGTGAGGTGGTAGTAGGGGACTCCATACTAAGGGGAACAGAAGCAGTGATTTGCAAGCCTGATAAGATGTCTCGACAGGTGCGCTATCTCCCTGGGGCAAAAATCCGTGATGTCACAGGGAAGCGGGCAAGACGTGTCAAGCCCACTGACTGTTATCCTTTTCTTTTGAATCCATGTGGGAACAAATGACACTGCAAGACGTAGCTTTCGGGACATCACAAGGGACTGTAAAGCTCTGGGAATGAAGCTGAAGGATCACGGTGAACCGGTCAAAATTTCATCTCTGCTCCTGGTTGAGGAACGTGTCCCCGGGAGGGAAGGAAAAGTAGCGGAGGTGAACGACTGGCTTCGCAGGTGGTGCCACCAGGAACATTGTGGCCTCCAGAATCGTGGTCTGTGGCTTCACGAAGATTAGTTCTCAGGAGGTAGAACATTTTTACTAAGAGGCTCACAATCCTACCGGTAATCAGGACGGCTTTAAACTGAGTTATGTGAGGGGGAGAGACAAGGCAAGTGGTAGAAATAATAGCCCAAAGGTTATAGAGAGAACTGTGTGGAATAATTCAAGAATCCAGCAGTGGGAGGGGGAAAAAAGTCAACAGGGCTTTCTCAAAAACAAGTCACGTCAGACTAATCTTATCTCCTTTTTTGATAGAGTGACAAGCTTGGTAGATGAAGGGACGTAGCAGACCTTGACTGCAGCAAGGCCTCTGACAAGGTGCCCCGTGACGCTCTTGCAAGCAGGCTAGTAAAATGTGGGTCAGACAATGCAACTGTTAGATGGATTTGTAATTGGTTGACCGACTGAACCCAATGGGTGCTCACCAATGGCTCATCCTCATCCTGGAAAGATGTGACTAGGCAGGCGCGGCAGGATTCTGTTCTGGGCCCAACGCTATTCAATATTTTTATCAATGACTTGGATGATGAAACAGAGGGTATGTTAATCCAATCTGCAGATGACACCAAATTAGGGAAGGTAGCTAATACCCCAGAGGACAGAGTCAGAATTCAAAATGACCTGGAAAGATTAGAGAGCTGGGCCAAAACTAACAAAATGAATTTCAACAGAGATAAATGAAAGATACGCCACTTGGGCAGAAAAAATGAAATGCACGGATATAGGATGGGTGACCCCTGACTTGACAGCAGTACATGTGAAAAGGGTCTTGGAGACTTAGTAGACCACAAATTGAACAGGAGTAAGCAATGCAATGCGGCAGCCAAGAAAGTCAATGCAATTCTGGGCTGCATCAATAGCAGTATAGTGCCTATAATACTGTGTCCAGTTCAGGGCACCACAATTCAAGAAGAATATTGACAAACTGGAACAGGGCCAGAGGAGAGCAACCAAAATAGTTAAAGATCTGGATTCCATGCCCTATGACGAGGGACTTAAGGAGCTAGGTATGCTTAGTCTGGAGAAGAGAAGGTTAAGGGGTGACATGATAGCCATGTTTAAATATTTGAAGGGATACTGTGTTGAAGAGAAAGCAAGCTTGTTTTCTGCTGCTCCATTACAAGGAGTAATGGATTCAAGGTACAGGAAAGGGAATTCCACCTCAACAACAACAACAACAACAGCAGCAGCAGCAGCAGCAGGAGGAGGAGGAGGAGGAGTTGTTTGGATTTATATCCCCCTTTCTCTCCTTGTAGGAGACTCAAAGGGGCTTACAATCTCCTTGCCCTTCCCCCCCCCACAACAAACACCCTTAGGAAGAACTTCCTGACAGTAAGGGCTGTTTGACATGGAATATGCTGCTTAGGAGGGTAGTGGAATCTTCCTCTTCAGAGGTTTTAAACAGAGACTGGATGGTCATCTGTTGGGAGTGCTCTGATTGTGTGTTCCTGCATGGCAGGGGGTTGGACTGGGTGGCCCTTGTGGTCTCTTCCAACTCTATGATTCTATGGAAAAATATTCTGGGTTACTTGGTATTTGGGTAATGGCCTGTAAAGGCTTTAAAAATATTAACATTTCCCCAGAATAGCTCTTTTAATTTCCTTGTTATGCAGAGCTTTCTATTTACCCAGAAAACCTGAGTGGCTCTACAATTTTTTACTGAAATAGCTCTCAGCTTAGATCTTGCATCACCCAGCACTGGCCAGTTACCTTCCAATGACCCTGGCCAAATCCTGACAAACACATTTAAATTTATCAAATTATATTTTAAAAGATTCCTTGAGAAGTAGCATTCTTTATTTTACAACAACAGCGTGTCAACCTTTTGTTGAGTGAGTTTTAGAGTTAGCAGTGATGTCGTAAGTTTGTTCTATCCTAAAACAAAACAAATTGAATGTAAATTACTTGTTTACCAAGAGTTATTATTTAATGTGTACTTGTCCCATTTGTTTCATACATATATAAAAATACAGTATGAAAATAATTATCACCACACTTTATTGCTCAAGGCAATGCTTCTATCAACATGTGTGATAATTTCTTGGCGATTGAATGGTGGGAAGAGACCAACATGACACCCAGGAGAAACTTCCATCCCAAGTAAATAATATTTGAGTCCTTTAGGTGTAGTCAGTTTTCAAAATAGAACAACTTCCTGGAATCCATTCCAGCCTGTTGAGAAGAATGTTTTCTAATTGCATCTTTATCAACAGTAATTCTGTGAAATAGCCATGTATTCTGAAAATTCCGTGGGGCTCTGAAGTGAGTTTTCATAATACTGTTCAGTGCTTATTGAACCTTCCAGGATTCCAAGGAAGAAAAGCCGAGGAGGTCCTCTTCAGGTCTCACATAAAAGGTAATGCGGGCAACAGGCATTAGCTCAAGGAAGGCAGTGTGTGTGTGTGATGCACCAGCGTGCCTGTGGTGTGGCAAGGAGCATTCGGGGGGTATAGCAGAGGGGTGTTTTGGGGTGTTCTGGAGCCGAGGATGTACCAGTGCACTGGTGCTTTCCCCTGCTACACCTCTTCTGGGCAAGCACCCATCTCTTGGTAATTTCATTGTAATTGTCTAAAAGAGGATCATTATTGGAGCAGCAGTGGTAGGAGGTTAAGAGCTTCGTGTATCTAATCTGGAGGTACGGGTTTTGATTCCCAGCTCTGCATACAGGCTAATGAGAGAGCTTATCTGGGAATTCACATTAGCCTGTCCTCCCCTACACACGCCAGCTGGGTGACCTTGGAGCTGATCTGCAGCTTCTGGGAGCTCTCTCAGCCCCACCTACCTCCCGAGGTGTTTGTTGTGAGGGGAAGAACTAAGAGATTATCCAGCCCACTGAGTCTCCTGCAGGAGAAAGGGGATAAATCAAACTCTTCTTCTTCATCATCATTATGGGGTTTTTTTTTTAAATGATGGGATCCTTATTGATTCTTTGGAAGTCTTCCGGGGAGCCTGTTGTTGTGATGCGCTGCTACTGTTTTCGAGGAAATGACAGGGAAAGCAATTTCTAGAATGCCTATGGAAATTAAATGCTTGAATTAGGTTGCCGACAGTGTCAACATGATTTTGCCTCTAGAGATTGCAGTGTGATAGGAAAATGCAGTTCATTGTTGTCATGATAGAGTTGCCCGTGAAACATAATCTGTATTTGTGTGGGCTGCAATAACCCTATACAGTAGGACTCACAATAGTTGATTAATCATCCGTTAACAGATCGGCGATTACATTTAATTACGAAGACTGCATATCATGCTCTTCTTGGCGAACTTCAATTTAATAAAGTGACCTGATTATTTATAAAGAATAAGGAATATAAGGAATGATAATTTTATTTTATTTTGTTTTGTTTTTCTATTTGCATTAGTTTCAATTTTAACCCGCGGCAGACATTAAAATAAATATCATGACCTCAAGAAGTCATCCCCAACCAATTAAAATTAGTTCTTACTGATTAATCAATTAAAAAGTTTATTAGGTTACTCTTTAATTTGAGCTTACCCTTCCCTGATCGCAGAAAAACACCACAAAATACACAGAGAACCATCAAAATGTCTTTGTAGGCACTTTTCACGGATTCAGCATTTTAGCTCGTGCCTGGAGCAGGATACAAAACATGTGCAGCAGATTTCATGGCGTGCCATTTGCGTAAAGGGCTGGTAATGGCGATTTACTTGAGCATAATTTATATGTTGTCCTATTGAGACACTTACAAAAGGATGCTTTGTAGGTTTATGCCCCCCCCACTTTCCCCCATCACAGCAGGGTCAGAGTGGCTCACAACAGCATAAAAACAAGATTATTATAATACATAAATATATAGTCACAGCAGTATACTAAAACTTGTAAAGATGGTGATAGCGGAGTCAGAAATGAATTATTCCATTTCTGATCTGACATTCTAATAAAGGTGAAATTATGTTGTATTTTCTTTATAAGTTAGATAGGAATAAGTTGTATTAGATAGAAAAAAAGGAATTGCAGTTGTGGTTTGTGTTTGTATCTGTGTGGAACCTCCCTGGTTCAAGGCAGGAGTCCACCCCTGCTCCACCTGGGCACGTCCCTTTTCATGTGCTAAAACCATGAATGAACGCCTGGCAAAAGAGACCCCGGAAGAAGAGCCTCGGTCTGCCTAATCCCACCAGCAGGCAGATAAGGGTGCCGTTGTCGTTAGGTTTTGTATCCTGACCCCAAGCACCCAAGGGACTCTTTTGTGTTTTTCCCGCCTGTGCCTACGTCATCGCCTCGCCCATCTTCGGCCGCGAAATTCAAGAAGGGACTGCCCCCTGGACTCTAATTGGTTTCTATGTATCTGTGTATGAATGGTTGTGGGTTGTACTGTATCCTCCCGGATTCCCGGGCGGGAGAAAGTGTATAAAAGTTGTTGTAAAGCTGCTAGGCAGTTGCAGTTGCCGTGGTGTGGAGGTGCACTGCTGACACGTAGGTCAGCATCTCAATAAACTCATTCTTTATTTTCAATCATTCTCACTGTGTTGGGTCCTGTTTCTGTTCCTCTGCACTGCTGAGAGCTGGCTGATCTGGAAGAATAAAAGTTACCCAGGCAGCGCGGTAACAATGGTGCTTAGTCCAACCAGAGATGGAAAGACTCAGAAAGTATTTATTTTTTTATTTGATACAGATGCCCATGAAGTGAAACAGAGCAGTATTGAACAGGCAGGTACTGGGAGCTGCCTGATACAAGAAGCTAAGTCTGGAAATTGGAGGGGAAAACTTTGGCTCATTCCGCACATGCAGAATAATGCACTTTCAAACTGCTTTCAGTGCTCTTTGAAGCTGTGCAGAATGGCAAAATCCACTTGCAAACAGTTGTGAAAGTGGTTTGAAAATGCATTATTTTGCGTGTGCGGAAGGGGCCTTTGTGTTTTGCAGACCCATCCCAAAAATCCTTTGGTCAACAAGTTTTTGACAGGGATCCCCTCCCCCTCCCCACCACGAGGTCCACACTTATCATGAACTCATGACAGCAGCAGTATTAAAATTACAGCACAATTTTGCCCTTTTTTTTTTAAGACTTGAAACCCAACCCTGTGCAGCAATTCATACAGTGCTGGTAGAAGTCCTTGGTTGGCCGTTCTAGTGACTAGTTTATGATCAAAACATTTGCAGAGTTATTTATAAGGCATGCCGATGCCGTTTCCCACACGTGCACGCCCGAAGCCAAGGCCCGCATGTTTTCCTTGGGTGGCAAGTGAAATGCCTCAGGCATTTCTCATCACCATGGAAATTCCAGATTTCACAGAACAGCAAAGTTCCTTCGTATTTTCTCCCTTTCCTATAAGTAGCCATGGTTTTCTATAAATAGCCATGATCACATAGCTTGATGTGGGGGTTGAGAGGAGGAGAGGAAGGCCTTGAGGTTGGCAAAAGGGATGGGACTTCCTGATTTATTCCCCCCACTATATTTATTTGCAATATGTGACAAATAATGCAATGATCAAGCACTGATTTTCCTTTACAGAATCTTATCTGCTCTGCCCCCAAAATATTCTACTCAGACATCCATGTTATAAGGTTATCAGCCAAATGCCTGGCATAGAGTTTCCCAATGAAGGGAAGAAGGCTAATTACTTGGTAATTACTTGGTAATGAACCGTCACCCTTCTTTAATAATGGCATAAGTATCACATTAGTCCAGGAGTCCGGGATGAGACCAGTTCTATTGATTGTTGTAAACACAGCTGCCAGGAAAGTGGCCCACCAATCCGGAAAGGCCTACAATAACTCCAGTGGGATTGCATCGGGTCCTGGAGTTTTCTGAGATTTTAATCGGGAATAAGATGTTTAACTTAAGAACATAAGAACATAAGAACATAAGAACAAGCCAGCTGGATCAGACCAGAGTCCATCTAGTCCAGCTCTCTGCTACTCGCAGTGGCCCACCAGGTGCCTTTGGGAGCTCACATGCAGGAGGTGAAAGCAATGGCCTTCTGCGGCTGTTGCTCCCGAGCACCTGGACTGTTAAGGCATTTGCAATCTCAGATCAAGGAGGATCAAGATTGGTAGCCAGAGATCGACTTCTCCTCCATAAATCTGTCCAAGCCCCTTTTAAAGCTATCCAGGTGAGTGGCCATCACCACCTCCTGTGGCAGCCTATTCCAAACACCAATCACACATTGCGTGAAGAAGTGTTTCCTTTTATTAGTTCTAATTCTCCCCCCCCCCCCCCAGCATTTTCAATGGCTGCCCCCTGGTTCTAGTATTGTGAGAAAGAGAGAAAAAATTCTCTCTGTCCACATTTTCTACCCCATGCATAATTTTATAGACTTCAGTCATATCCCCCCTCAGACGTCTCCTCTCCTCTCCAAACTAAAGAGTCCCAAAAGCTGCAGCCTCTGCAACTTTTTCTAGCATCACTGGTGGCCATTTTGGGAGGCCCACCAAAGTAAACTCGACTACATAGCCTGCTTTGTCCTCATAGAATACATTTAAAAATTCATACCATGTCTGGGGTGGAATGATTTTATTTACAAATGGTCTCCCCTACAAGGGATCCAGTAACAAATGCCCAGAATTGTCGGGAGTTGTTAGATACTGTTGCACAAATTACAAGTTCCAATGGGGACCCAAAGGAACTTACAACATTCTCCTTGTCTCCATTTAATCCCCACGACAACCCTAAGAGGTAGGATGGACAGGGAATGCTTGGGCCAGCATTGTCTTGGATCCCACAGGAGTGAGTGTTAGGCCTCTGCCCACAAGCCCAGAGGTACGTACGAAAGTTGAACAGTGTCCTTCTCACAGATCTGAACAATATGAACAGTGTCCTTCTCACAGATCTGATCTGTTACAATGACGGGCCTTTTGCCTGTGACTCATAAAGATGTTCCAGACCCATAAAGCTGTTCCACATTTCCAGATGCTTATCTCTCTTGCAGAATGGAGTTCCCTCATTGTTTTTTAAGGTACACTTTCTACCAAGAGCCTACCCTGTACCCCTGGGTGGGACATACCCTGAAATGTAGCTCTGCCTGGAAAGCAAACTAAATGGGCCAGAACTTTCTCATCATTTCAGCCACAGCCTGGTCGTTTTCCCACTTACCAGTAGCTGCGCACTACTGTAGGCAAGTAGCGCGGGGTCCCCCGGCACTCCCCTTACTCACAGGGCGCTTTGCATAACAACGCAGTCCGCCTCTGACACTGCCAAGCTGTTAGTACCCCTCAGCGCAAGGCCATTCCTGGCGCTCTTCCAAACGGCGCCTTTTGAGCCCGGGCACGCGCCAGAAATGACGCACGCTGAGAGCAGCGCGCCACATAGGGGGGTCGTGGCAAGTGGGGAAACGCCCCCTGTTAACAGTGAAGTGGTGATGTAGACTGTCAAAGATGGAAGTCTCCAAGTTGCCATTGTCCTTGCAACGAAGATTTGATTTCACAGCCCCCAGACCTTCGAGCTTGGAATAAATTCCTCTCCAATATGTTGACAAAACTCGGTTTGGGCTCACGCACAAAGTGGAACACACCAACAAAAGCGACAGGATTTACTGAAAATATTAAAGAAAAGGTTCGGGCTTAAGCGTAAGATAAAGAGAAGCAAGACTCTCCCCTCCCATCTGACATTGCTGAGGGCTGTTAAATCAGATTGCTTTCAAATGCAAACATGTCGCCTCAAGCTTTTCATCTTAGCTTGGGAACAGTGGAAGAGTGTGTAGGCGGAGGAGATGAAACTCTCCCCCTACTATTCTCTAAAACATCAGGAAATGAAATCTTGTCTTGTCGCTTTATGAAAATGACATGGTCCGATGCTGATGTATGTGAACTGTCAAGTTGTTCGCCGCAGAGGTGACCATTTCTCTTGACACCAGCACTGCTGCTTTGCTACCTGGTGCACAGAAGAAGGAGGAGGAGGAGGAGGAGGAGAAGAAGAAGAGTTTGGATTTATATCCCCCCTTTCTCTCCTGCAGGAGACTCAAAGGGGCTGACAATCTCCTTGCCCTTCCCCCCTCACAACAAACACCCTGTGAGGTAGGTTGGGCTGAGAGAGCTCCGAGAAGCTGTGACTAGCCCAAGGTCACCCAGCTGGCGTGTGTGGGAGTGTACAGGCTAATCTGAATTCCCCAGAGAAGCCTCCACAGCTCAGGCGGCAGAGCTGGGAATCAAACCCGGTTCCTCCAGATTAGATACACGAGCTCTTAACCTCCTACGCCACTGCTGCTCCACGCTTGATATTTTTCTCCCCATAAATTGGAATGCCGCTGTGGGTTTGCTCACATTAATTGCACCATGACAAGGTATTCCTTTCCCCCAATGTCACTGTTGGCGAGCAGCAGCTTGGTGCACATGACTAACAATGCCATCCTGGGCAGAGTTACAGCCTTTTAAGTCCATTGAAGTTCAGGGGGAGGGGCTGTGACTCAGTGCAGAAGGTCCCTGGTTCAAAACCCAGCACTTCCAATTAAAAGGTGCCGGTAGGATGAATGAATGAATGAATGAATGAATGAATGAATGAATGAATGAATGAATGAATGAATGAATGAGCCTTTATTGTAGTGATGGCGAACCTTTTCGAGACCGAGTGCCCCAATTGCAACCCAAAACCCACTTATTTATCGCAAAGTGCCAACGCGGCAATTTAACCTGAATACTGAGGTTTCAGTTTAGAAAAAACGGTTGGCTCCGAGGTGTGCGCTACTCAGGAGAAAGCTTGGTGGTAGTCGGTGGCTTTGCTTTGAAGCAATCGTGCAACTCTTCCAATGGGTGAATCATGACCCTAGGAGGGTTTACTCAGAAGCAAGCCCCATTGCCAGCAACCGAGCTTACTCCCCGGTAAAGGATTGCACTTCAGTTCTTCACATGAAAATCAGTGGGTTTTAACAGCGCTTAACAGGGTTACCTACACTGCCTCCCTAAAACTAGGTCTTATGTTTAATGCTAATAATCGAGCCCAGCAGCCCAGGCCAGCCTAGATGTGTGTGTGTGTGGGGGGGGGGACTCTGTTTGCGCGTGCCCACACAGAGGGCTCTGAGTGCCACCTCTGGCACCCTTGCCATAGGTTCGCCACCACTGCTTTATTGGCATAAATTTAAAACAGTATAAAAAGAGGATAAAATACAGTTTACAGAAGGATGGCAGTTGACTGCATATGATGAGCAAAATCAATTGAAAACAATTTATGACTCACACTGGTAGGCTGCACGATGGGGCCACCACCAAGGAGGATTCTGCACTCACAAACTCCTCCAAAGGCATTCCATATGTTTTGCTTGTTTTTGCCCATTTTGCAAATAAACCTCCTCAGGATCAGATCTACGTTTTTATTGAATGGAAGCAAAAGTACAAAATGGCGCTCCCCATATATTATATACATGTTTTTATTTATATATACATACTAGCGGGGCCTGGCCACGTGTTGCAGTGGCAATTTTACTTCTCATCACAGTCTGCAACCCACACAGATGTCCATGCAGGTCCAATGATCCGCAGCAGAGCCTTTTGGGGTGGTCAAATGGAATCCCTCTTTCCCTTTTCAATTTACATTGTTATATGGTGGTGTCTTGTTTTTTTAGCATAAGGTAACCCTTTCCATTCCACAATGGGACTATCCAGAGTGCGAATCCCGCTGTCCATGAGGCTGGTTGACACGCACAGTCCTGGCTTGGGTAAGGCAGAACTGGGGCAAGGAGGCTATCCCAGTCAGGCAGCAGAAGCAGGGTGGTGAGGCATTCAGATTGAGGCCAGCTCCCTGGGTTCTTAATGTCAGGACCATGCCTGTCAGTATCTTGATGTCTTGCTGTGTGTGATTTGTAATTGTTTTCCTGTTTCCTCTTCTCTTCCTAGCAATCTCCTGCTAGCAATCTCCTGGCGCCAGCCCATCCTCAAAGAGGTGTGAAAGGTTCCCAGGTTCTTTGTAGCTTTGTAGTAGAAACTGTAATGGACATTTGGTGTGGGGCGAAATGGGGGGGGGGAATTAAAGGATATAAGTCCTGGATCTGAGTTCTCTAGCTCAGATCCTGCTTTACATTGTTACTCTTCGCATCACCTGGAATAAACTGCTTTTGGACTTTCCTACGGTCTCTGTTATTTCCACGTTCGAGAGTCTGACACTTAAAAGGCCATGTGCAAAAGAAGCAGAGCCAGTAGTGTTGGTTCGGCCCCACCCCGTGGATTTTCTTAGAAGAAAAAGGCAAACTCCAGCTCGCTTTTAGTAAAAGAGAGCTGTGGCGAATATGGGTGAGGAAGTGGGTAAGTGGTGGTTGGATGTGAGGGAGGGCAGAGTGAGGTGTGTGAGGATGAGCTGGATGTGTATGAGAGTATGTGTGTTGTGTGGTAGCAGTGGGTGAGGCACAGAGAGTGAAAGTTACCTGCGTGTGAGGGGTGGGGGAGAACCCCACCTGACATCTCACACACCAAAGTGTGTATGTGTTTCACTTCCACTCGTATTACCTAACAGTGTTACCTATTTACTGTTTGCAATGCTCATCTCTGGCCATCTGTGCGAACATTGTAAGGGCATACCAACCCCTCAGGCCACAGACATGCTGCATGAACATTCTAAGGGTGACAGTTAAACACAGCCAGCTTCATGGCCTGGTGCGCCAGGAAAAAGACATTTTACTTGGCTCAGGCATGGACTTTCGGCAATTTGATTACCTGTCCGCAACAGGGAGGAACATCATGTGAAAATTTGGGGGCGATCTGTCCAGCTGTTTCGGCATTAGGGCATGACTAACAAAGTCACTGTTAGCTTTTTATATATATAGATATAATCAATATATGCATATTTATATATACATAAACAATTTTTCTTTATACATACATATTCAATCAACAACTCTTTTAAATGATCGAATAGCTTATGTTGACCTCTATGAACTGTTAATGAATAATTACACTTTTACATTATTTTGTCAATAATGTTTGAATAGTCCTTCAAACCCTCGGCACACATAAAACCAAACCCGAGGAGAAAGTTTTTCAGCCTAGCCTTTTCCCAGACCTTAAAAACAAAACAAAACAAAAAACCAGTGCATGTTATTTTGTCCTGGGCTAAAATGACTAAATGGAGATGACTGTGCTTTAGTCACAGGGAAAGACTCACTGGAAATGACAGTAATGCTAGGAAATGTTAGAGGAGGCATACTGGCATACACAGGAGGCATACTGGCATACCCACTGGCATACCGAGGAAGACGCACGAAAAACGTTCTATACATGTGAGACGTTTTTATGTAGAACCTACAGAATTGGAATATGGACTATATGAAACTGAAGCTTTGTTTCTGAACAAAGAATTGAATGGACTAAGTGATTATTTATGTTTAAAGAGAGCCAGTGGGTAATGGGAGTAACAAAAATAAAAGATTAATTGAGAAATGGACAGGAGCAGGAAAGATAGATGAACAGGCATAATTTTGATTTCAGTATATATGTATCTGTATAACTTTAATTTCAGATATACCCGTTAGAAGCCTCAAAGAACTGTTGGAAGTTGATTGAACATACTTGTCAAGCATACTATGAGGGGAAAGGCGCATCGAAAAAAAGCGTTCTATACGCGACAAGAGCGTTTTTTATGTAGAACCTACAAGAATTGGAATATATGGACTATACGGAGGACTGAAGCTTTTGTTTCTGAACAAAAGAATTGAATGGACTAAGTAATGACGTTATTTATGCTTTAGTTATAGAGTTAGTTGGAAGATCTCTATGCTGTATCTTTAAGAACTTTGTCAGAGAAATAAGGAAACGTAAATACAAATATATTTGTCGATGGCCATCACGGTTGAATGCACCAAAGTTGTATTTTGACAATCGCATTAGGTGCTGACAGCTGGTTAGACGCCCTGGGCTGTATGGCGTGTTCTATAGCATTCTCTGAAGATGCGTTTCAGCCACAGATGCATCTGTAACAGCATCAGGAGAGAATGCTGCTAGAACACGGCCATACAGCCCGGAAACCACACATCACCCAAACAAATAGAAGTGTTAAGTTGTTTAATTATATGTAAGATCAATATATAAGATTGGACACAGCCAGAGTGCAACGTGTGTATTTTTGAGTTTATTTGGGCTAACGTTGACATTGCACTCTTAAAGATAGTGGTGATTGAGAGGAGGAAGACCCACCATGAGATGGACTGACTCGATAAAGGAAGCCACGGCCCTCAGTGTGCATGACCTGGGCAAGACTGTTAACAATGGGATGTTTTGGAGGACATTGATTCATGGTCAGACATGACTTCAGTCACTCAGTCTTTATTAGTCAAAGATCTGCATAAGGTACATAGAATAAAACAAAAAGGATAAGATATATTTAAAAGGTAAACGTATATCTAAATGAAGAATCAAAACCGACTGGTAAAAAGAAATTGGGAACACAGAAAGGTAAAGGAAATAGTATAAAAGCATAAATACATCAACAGAAACGGTATACTAAATTTAATAATAATAATAATAATAATAAAGAAGAAGAAGAAGAAGAAGAAGAAGAAGAAGAAGAAGAAGAAGAAGAAGAAGAAGAAGAAGAAGAAGAAGAAGAAGACGACGACGACGACGACGACGACGACGACGACGAAAGGACTGGATGGCACATAAACGGGCCCTCCGTTCTCTCCCCCCACTCCAAGGTGCAAAATCAAGTTCTTTGAAGTCAAGCCTATGAGAGGAGAGGGCAGGTCTACTTGTAGCTTTTGGCATAGTCAAGCATCACACAGCTTCCAGTTTTGAAAGGGGGGGGGGATGAGCCCATCTGCTTCCCCCACCCCAATTTGACTCCTGGTTGCTCCAGAGTTTGTAGCGCCTCAGCAGAGCACAAGACAAGGGAGCGGGAAAGAGGGGTGCATCAGGCACACTAACTGGAAAAGGTCAGCAGCCCCCCAAACTCTTCTCCCCCTGTGAGTGTTTAGAGAGCACCCGAAGCCCTCCCTCCCAGAAGACTTGTGTGGCCAAAGCCTACCATGGCCACTGTCAATGCGTGGTCCTTGAAAGGGGGTGGGGGTGGGAAGTAGGAGGACAAGGGATTGTCAAGTCCTGCAGGTGTGGAGTGGTGGGTACCTTAACCCAGGAAGGAGGCGGATTAGGGTTAGGGTCACCTGGGCATCTAAGAACATAAGAACATAAGAACAAGCCAGCTGGATCAGACCAGACTCCATCTAGTCCAGCTCTCTGATACTCGCAGTGGCCCACCAGGTGCCTTTTAAAGCTATCCAGGTGAGTGGCCGTCACCACCTCCTGTGGCAGCATATTCCAAACACCAATCACACGTTGCGTGAAGAAGTGTTTCCTTTTATTAGTCCTAATTCATCTACGTCTCTCAAAGCATAGAATCTGACATCTTTGAACATACCTGCAGGAATCTTTAGCTCCTGCTCCTCTTTACTCACATCCAACGAACAGCCACAGCTTCTGCCTCACTCAGAGCTGTGACTCCCCTCTGGGGCCAGTGGCTCCTTCTTCCTTCCCACCTCCTAGCAGCAGCCTAAGTGAGGAAAAGGGGCGGGGGGGGGGGGACTGGGTGCTGCAGAAGGAGCCACCTCTTCTGGGCAACGGAGCCTCCCTCAACTCTTAGCTGCAGCCCAGTGGCGTAATGTCCGTGGGGCAATGTGGGCAGCTGCCCAGGGCTCAGGAATTTTGCAGGGCACGCTCCTGCTTTTTTATTTTTTGGTGTTTTTTCACATTTTGGCCTGCAGGGGCGCATTTTTAGAGATAGCAGCACCAAAATTTCAGGGTATCATAAGGAGACTGTCTTGATGATGTCTCCCAAGTTTGGTGCAGTTTGGTTCAGGGGATCCAAGGTTATGGACCCCCAAACAGGTTGCCCTTATCCCCCATTGTTTCCAATGGGAGCTAAGGAGATGGGGGCTGCCCCTTTGAGGGTCCATAACTTTCTCCTGATGATACCCTGAAATTTTGGTGTCACTAGCTTAACAATTGCACCCCTGACAGGCACCCCCAGAAATTTGCCCAAGAATCTTTCTTCGGCATTGATTTTTTTCCATTGATGTCAATGGGGAATTTCTGGTGCAGCCTGTGGAGTGCACATTTCTGGAGGCACAATCACAGAACTTTCAGGGTATCTTCAGGAGACTGTCCTGATGACACCCCCCAAGTTTGGTGAAGTTTGGTTCAGGGAGGCTAAAGTTACCCCTGAAGTTTTGGTGTCACTAGCTTTAAAATGCTGTTTTTGTGGAACCCAGCAGGCTTCATGTGCTGGAGCAATGATACCCTGAAATTTTGGCGCCAATGTCTCTAAAAATACGCCCCCTGCAGGCTGAAATGAGAAAAAACACCAAAAAATAAAAACGCATCCAAGAATCTCGGATGTTACCACAAGTTCGGATTGCGCAGAGTTTGGAGGGGGCAGGCTCGGGCCCTCGGCCCTCCAAATGCCTCCGAACTGGCTCAGCTCAGTCTGATCCACGGATCGGGCCAAGCCAAGCCGAACTGCTAAGCTTTGCTGCCTGTACTCCACCGCTGTGTCCTCAGATGGATCTTTGTGGGGTGGCAGGACTAGCAGTCAGGGGTGCACGCACACCTGGCCAACCCACCGACCGCGCTGCTCTCCCCTGGATGTGGCCGCTGCCCGCCCCCCCGCGCCCCCCCCCCCCCGTATCTCATGCCCTTTTGCTGGTAAGGGGGACACCTAAGTTCAGCCGGCAGGAAGGGGGAAAGCCACAAGCCACCAGAGGAGGAGGACGGGGGGAGCTCCGCCTCCTTCTGCCGCCCATGGGGGGCATCAAACTGAGGTTTTGCCCAGGGCTCCAGTTTTCCTCGTTACGCCCCTGCAGCAGCCTAATTGGCGAAAGGGTCCATGTGCTGCAAAAGGAGCCCTCTTTTCCATGCCCCCACCTCCTAGCAGTAGCCCAAGCGGGGGAAGGAAGGAAGGGGGCGCATGTGCTGCAGAAGGAGCCACCTCTGCCGGGCAACGGAGCCTCCCCCACCTGCTGGCGCTGCCCAGGGCACCCCCCCCCCCGTAAAGGGAGGGAGGGGGGCTCGTTTTTTAACGTCTCCCAGGTAGAAAAGCGAAGCTCTGGTGCGGCCAGCATCCTTGGCGCCCCTCCCAGTCTCAGCCCCCCCCCCCCCCCCCAGTACGCGAGGCCGGACTCGGGATGCGAAGGTTTCATCGGAGGGAGATGGGGTGGGGGTGGGGGGGCAAGAAGGCAGCCTGTTGGAGGCGCATGCGCAGCGACCGCACTGCGGAGCCCGGCTCGGCGAGGCTCGCCCGCCCGCGCAGGCGCGCGCCCCCACCGCGGCCAGGCAGGAGCCGGAGCTGCGGCTGCCCGGCTGCCTCTGCAAGCAGGTGCCCGCGGGAGCGTCGCCAGCCGGGCCGGGGAGCCGCAGCCCCTTCGCCGGAGGACGGAGCGCGCCGGGCAAGCAAGGTGGGGATGCCCGGGGGGAGGCTGCGCGGGCGGCGGCGCGTGTGTGCCAGCCCCCCCCCTGCCCCCGGCTGTGGCCTCCTCCGTGCGTGGATGGGTGGGTGGGTGGGTGGGAGGCAGCAGGCGAGCGGGCAGGGAGTGGGTGGCCGCCGCTCCCGCGAGCTTGGCACATCCCCGGCGCTTGCTCGAGTGTGGGCATGGAGGGAGCGGGGAGCCGGTGGGGGCTGGTGGGGTTTGGAGGCCATGAGAATGGGGGGGGCTGGGGGGGAGCCCAAGAGGGGCTTGCCGTCGCCCCCCGCCCCCCCCCCCCGCCCCCCCATCCGGGCCATTCCCTGTCTCGCAGCCTGTCTGCCGTGCGCGGGGAGTCGGAGCGCGCAAAATCGTGGGCAGCTTCAGCATCGCCCGCCTGGCCGGCTCTCGCTCGCGGCCCCCTCGTTCCCGGAGCCCCAGCCCATCTCCATCTTCGCTGGGGCGGCTGAAGGGACTTCGGGGGCTCTTGGGGGGGGGGCGGTGTCAATCTCTCCCCATGGCGGCTGGGAGAAGATCAGGAGTAGGGCTAAGCGTGAGCTTGCCGCCGAGCTTGCATGTGGTGGGACGCGAGCAGGCCATGCTTCAGGACATGTGCAGAGTGCATTCTCTCGCTGTTGCGTAACTGTGGGGTGTCTCGTCTTTTCATGGATTTGTAGGGTGTTTTTTTTTTTTAATTTTAAAGAAGCAGAAAGGCTGATTCCGCATGGGCCAAAAACAGCAGTGTGAAAACAGTGTGAAAATGGTGTAAAAGGGTTTAAAACGGTGCAAAAGGGTTTATACTGTTTTCGCACCATTTTCACACCACTGTTTTCGGCCCGTGCGGAATCAGCCAAAGAGAGAATGAGTCTCCAGGTCAGAATTGCAAGAAATGGCAGCAAGAAGGTCTGAGCCCCCACTCCTCTGCTTTTAGATGTCGAATAGCTGCTGCTGCTGCTGGCCAGGATCTCGCTCCAGAGCTAGCCGGCCTGCTGCTCCAGTTCTTGCGTTGGATTGTCAGCTGCAGACGGCTTAGTTGGCATGGGGATCATGGGCTTGGAGGGAGAGCTGTGGAAGGGGACAGAGGGGTCGCCACAGATGGGGTGCAGTGTGGCCCAGACAGGCACATGGGACCTCAACCGGGAGGATTGATGCTGGGGGGGGGGAGCTGTTCCTAATCTCCCAGGTGTCTCTTTGCACCCTGGCCTCGTTCTCATTGGAATGTTCCCCCTTTCACCGTTTCTCCCCCCCCCCCGCAGTGAAAAGTGCATTTGGAAAGACCCCCAGGGGTCTTGAGATGGAGGAAACCCTGTCCTTCCAGTAGCTGTTCAGCCAGCCTGGGCGGCTGTCCTTGCTGGTTTCCCTCCGTCTGTACAGAAAACGTGTCTTAAAGAACGGTGGCCGTGGGAAGTGCTGCCGAGTCATAGCCAGTTTTCGAGGCAAGAGGCCATCGGAGGTGGTTTTGCCGTTGCCTGCCTCAGCGTTTCCGTTCTGGCCTCCCGTCCACCCTAACCAGAGCTGAGCCTGCTGCTGAAGCCCATGAATATTTTCCTGCCGTTTCTCTGAATGTGCTCAGAGCCATCACAGACCCTTGGTGCAAAACAGGGTTGCTTCTTCTTCCCAGTCTCTTTCCACATCCGGAACCTGTGTGGGGTCATGGGGATATCAGATTATGGGGGTGGGGGAGAGGCGACACCTGGGTTTGAATTAATTCCCCAGTGCCCCTTGGGCGCTCGCTGGGAGGACCTTGGACCATTCCACCCAAAGAGGATTGTTGTGCGAATAAAAGTGTGCTTCTCAGAATTCCTTTGGGGAAGGGGTACAAATGTCATGGATAGATGGATGCAGGGTGAGGGGAGGGATTGTTCTTGAGCAGGGGTCTTCAAACTATGGCCCTCCAGATGTTCATGGACTACAATTCCCATCAGCCCTGCCACTTGGCCATGCTGGCAGGGGCTGATGGGAATTGTAGTCCATGACCCCACCCCCCCCCCCCCCCACCCCCCCCCCCCCCCACCCCCCCCCCCCCCCACCCCCCCCCCCCCCCACCCCCCCCCCCCCCCCCCCCCCCCCCCCCCCACCCCCCCCCCCCCCCACCCCCCCCCCCCCCCACCCCCCCCCCCCCCCACCCCCCCCCCCCCCCACCCCCCCCCCCCCCCACCCCCCCCCCCCCCCACCCCCCCCCCCCCCCACCCCCCCCCCCCCCCACCCCCCCCCCCCCCCACCCCCCCCCCCCCCCACCCCCCCCCCCCCCCACCCCCCCCCCCCCCCACCCCCCCCCCCCCCCACCCCCCCCCCCCCCCACCCCCCCCCCCCCCCACCCCCCCCCCCCCCCACCCCCCCCCCCCCCCACCCCCCCCCCCCCCCACCCCCCCCCCCCCCCACCCCCCCCCCCCCCCACCCCCCCCCCCCCCCACCCCCCCCCCCCCCCACCCCCCCCCCCCCCCACCCCCCCCCCCCCCCACCCCCCCCCCCCCCCACCCCCCCCCCCCCCCACCCCCCCCCCCCCCCACCCCCCCCCCCCCCCACCCCCCCCCCCCCCCACCCCCCCCCCCCCCCACCCCCCCCCCCCCCCACCCCCCCCCCCCCCCACCCCCCCCCCCCCCCACCCCCCCCCCCCCCCACCCCCCCCCCCCCCCACCCCCCCCCCCCCCCACCCCCCCCCCCCCCCACCCCCCCCCCCCCCCACCCCCCCCCCCCCCCACCCCCCCCCCCCCCCACCCCCCCCCCCCCCCACCCCCCCCCCCCCCCACCCCCCCCCCCCCCCACCCCCCCCCCCCCCCACCCCCCCCCCCCCCCACCCCCCCCCCCCCCCACCCCCCCCCCCCCCCACCCCCCCCCCCCCCCACCCCCCCCCCCCCCCACCCCCCCCCCCCCCCACCCCCCCCCCCCCCCACCCCCCCCCCCCCCCACCCCCCCCCCCCCCCACCCCCCCCCCCCCCCACCCCCCCCCCCCCCCACCCCCCCCCCCCCCCACCCCCCCCCCCCCCCACCCCCCCCCCCCCCCACCCCCCCCCCCCCCCACCCCCCCCCCCCCCCACCCCCCCCCCCCCCCACCCCCCCCCCCCCCCACCCCCCCCCCCCCCCACCCCCCCCCCCCCCCACCCCCCCCCCCCCCCACCCCCCCCCCCCCCCACCCCCCCCCCCCCCCACCCCCCCCCCCCCCCACCCCCCCCCCCCCCCACCCCCCCCCCCCCCCACCCCCCCCCCCCCCCACCCCCCCCCCCCCCCACCCCCCCCCCCCCCCACCCCCCCCCCCCCCCACCCCCCCCCCCCCCCACCCCCCCCCCCCCCCACCCCCCCCCCCCCCCACCCCCCCCCCCCCCCACCCCCCCCCCCCCCCACCCCCCCCCCCCCCCACCCCCCCCCCCCCCCACCCCCCCCCCCCCCCACCCCCCCCCCCCCCCACCCCCCCCCCCCCCCACCCCCCCCCCCCCCCACCCCCCCCCCCCCCCACCCCCCCCCCCCCCCACCCCCCCCCCCCCCCACCCCCCCCCCCCCCCACCCCCCCCCCCCCCCACCCCCCCCCCCCCCCACCCCCCCCCCCCCCCACCCCCCCCCCCCCCCACCCCCCCCCCCCCCCACCCCCCCCCCCCCCCACCCCCCCCCCCCCCCACCCCCCCCCCCCCCCACCCCCCCCCCCCCCCACCCCCCCCCCCCCCCACCCCCCCCCCCCCCCACCCCCCCCCCCCCCCACCCCCCCCCCCCCCCACCCCCCCCCCCCCCCACCCCCCCCCCCCCCCACCCCCCCCCCCCCCCACCCCCCCCCCCCCCCACCCCCCCCCCCCCCCACCCCCCCCCCCCCCCACCCCCCCCCCCCCCCACCCCCCCCCCCCCCCACCCCCCCCCCCCCCCACCCCCCCCCCCCCCCACCCCCCCCCCCCCCCACCCCCCCCCCCCCCCACCCCCCCCCCCCCCCACCCCCCCCCCCCCCCACCCCCCCCCCCCCCCACCCCCCCCCCCCCCCACCCCCCCCCCCCCCCACCCCCCCCCCCCCCCACCCCCCCCCCCCCCCACCCCCCCCCCCCCCCACCCCCCCCCCCCCCCACCCCCCCCCCCCCCCACCCCCCCCCCCCCCCACCCCCCCCCCCCCCCACCCCCCCCCCCCCCCACCCCCCCCCCCCCCCACCCCCCCCCCCCCCCACCCCCCCCCCCCCCCACCCCCCCCCCCCCCCACCCCCCCCCCCCCCCACCCCCCCCCCCCCCCACCCCCCCCCCCCCCCACCCCCCCCCCCCCCCACCCCCCCCCCCCCCCACCCCCCCCCCCCCCCACCCCCCCCCCCCCCCACCCCCCCCCCCCCCCACCCCCCCCCCCCCCCACCCCCCCCCCCCCCCACCCCCCCCCCCCCCCACCCCCCCCCCCCCCCACCCCCCCCCCCCCCCACCCCCCCCCCCCCCCACCCCCCCCCCCCCCCACCCCCCCCCCCCCCCACCCCCCCCCCCCCCCACCCCCCCCCCCCCCCACCCCCCCCCCCCCCCACCCCCCCCCCCCCCCACCCCCCCCCCCCCCCACCCCCCCCCCCCCCCACCCCCCCCCCCCCCCACCCCCCCCCCCCCCCACCCCCCCCCCCCCCCACCCCCCCCCCCCCCCACCCCCCCCCCCCCCCACCCCCCCCCCCCCCCACCCCCCCCCCCCCCCACCCCCCCCCCCCCCCACCCCCCCCCCCCCCCACCCCCCCCCCCCCCCACCCCCCCCCCCCCCCACCCCCCCCCCCCCCCACCCCCCCCCCCCCCCACCCCCCCCCCCCCCCACCCCCCCCCCCCCCCACCCCCCCCCCCCCCCACCCCCCCCCCCCCCCACCCCCCCCCCCCCCCACCCCCCCCCCCCCCCACCCCCCCCCCCCCCCACCCCCCCCCCCCCCCACCCCCCCCCCCCCCCACCCCCCCCCCCCCCCACCCCCCCCCCCCCCCACCCCCCCCCCCCCCCACCCCCCCCCCCCCCCACCCCCCCCCCCCCCCACCCCCCCCCCCCCCCACCCCCCCCCCCCCCCACCCCCCCCCCCCCCCACCCCCCCCCCCCCCCACCCCCCCCCCCCCCCACCCCCCCCCCCCCCCACCCCCCCCCCCCCCCACCCCCCCCCCCCCCCACCCCCCCCCCCCCCCACCCCCCCCCCCCCCCACCCCCCCCCCCCCCCACCCCCCCCCCCCCCCACCCCCCCCCCCCCCCACCCCCCCCCCCCCCCACCCCCCCCCCCCCCCACCCCCCCCCCCCCCCACCCCCCCCCCCCCCCACCCCCCCCCCCCCCCACCCCCCCCCCCCCCCACCCCCCCCCCCCCCCACCCCCCCCCCCCCCCACCCCCCCCCCCCCCCACCCCCCCCCCCCCCCACCCCCCCCCCCCCCCACCCCCCCCCCCCCCCACCCCCCCCCCCCCCCACCCCCCCCCCCCCCCACCCCCCCCCCCCCCCACCCCCCCCCCCCCCCACCCCCCCCCCCCCCCACCCCCCCCCCCCCCCACCCCCCCCCCCCCCCACCCCCCCCCCCCCCCACCCCCCCCCCCCCCCACCCCCCCCCCCCCCCACCCCCCCCCCCCCCCACCCCCCCCCCCCCCCACCCCCCCCCCCCCCCACCCCCCCCCCCCCCCACCCCCCCCCCCCCCCACCCCCCCCCCCCCCCACCCCCCCCCCCCCCCACCCCCCCCCCCCCCCACCCCCCCCCCCCCCCACCCCCCCCCCCCCCCACCCCCCCCCCCCCCCACCCCCCCCCCCCCCCACCCCCCCCCCCCCCCACCCCCCCCCCCCCCCACCCCCCCCCCCCCCCACCCCCCCCCCCCCCCACCCCCCCCCCCCCCCACCCCCCCCCCCCCCCACCCCCCCCCCCCCCCACCCCCCCCCCCCCCCACCCCCCCCCCCCCCCACCCCCCCCCCCCCCCACCCCCCCCCCCCCCCACCCCCCCCCCCCCCCACCCCCCCCCCCCCCCACCCCCCCCCCCCCCCACCCCCCCCCCCCCCCACCCCCCCCCCCCCCCACCCCCCCCCCCCCCCACCCCCCCCCCCCCCCACCCCCCCCCCCCCCCACCCCCCCCCCCCCCCACCCCCCCCCCCCCCCACCCCCCCCCCCCCCCACCCCCCCCCCCCCCCACCCCCCCCCCCCCCCACCCCCCCCCCCCCCCACCCCCCCCCCCCCCCACCCCCCCCCCCCCCCACCCCCCCCCCCCCCCACCCCCCCCCCCCCCCACCCCCCCCCCCCCCCACCCCCCCCCCCCCCCACCCCCCCCCCCCCCCACCCCCCCCCCCCCCCACCCCCCCCCCCCCCCACCCCCCCCCCCCCCCACCCCCCCCCCCCCCCACCCCCCCCCCCCCCCACCCCCCCCCCCCCCCACCCCCCCCCCCCCCCACCCCCCCCCCCCCCCACCCCCCCCCCCCCCCACCCCCCCCCCCCCCCACCCCCCCCCCCCCCCACCCCCCCCCCCCCCCACCCCCCCCCCCCCCCACCCCCCCCCCCCCCCACCCCCCCCCCCCCCCACCCCCCCCCCCCCCCACCCCCCCCCCCCCCCACCCCCCCCCCCCCCCACCCCCCCCCCCCCCCACCCCCCCCCCCCCCCACCCCCCCCCCCCCCCACCCCCCCCCCCCCCCACCCCCCCCCCCCCCCACCCCCCCCCCCCCCCACCCCCCCCCCCCCCCACCCCCCCCCCCCCCCACCCCCCCCCCCCCCCACCCCCCCCCCCCCCCACCCCCCCCCCCCCCCACCCCCCCCCCCCCCCACCCCCCCCCCCCCCCACCCCCCCCCCCCCCCACCCCCCCCCCCCCCCACCCCCCCCCCCCCCCACCCCCCCCCCCCCCCACCCCCCCCCCCCCCCACCCCCCCCCCCCCCCACCCCCCCCCCCCCCCACCCCCCCCCCCCCCCACCCCCCCCCCCCCCCACCCCCCCCCCCCCCCACCCCCCCCCCCCCCCACCCCCCCCCCCCCCCACCCCCCCCCCCCCCCACCCCCCCCCCCCCCCACCCCCCCCCCCCCCCACCCCCCCCCCCCCCCACCCCCCCCCCCCCCCACCCCCCCCCCCCCCCACCCCCCCCCCCCCCCACCCCCCCCCCCCCCCACCCCCCCCCCCCCCCACCCCCCCCCCCCCCCACCCCCCCCCCCCCCCACCCCCCCCCCCCCCCACCCCCCCCCCCCCCCACCCCCCCCCCCCCCCACCCCCCCCCCCCCCCACCCCCCCCCCCCCCCACCCCCCCCCCCCCCCACCCCCCCCCCCCCCCACCCCCCCCCCCCCCCACCCCCCCCCCCCCCCACCCCCCCCCCCCCCCACCCCCCCCCCCCCCCACCCCCCCCCCCCCCCACCCCCCCCCCCCCCCACCCCCCCCCCCCCCCACCCCCCCCCCCCCCCACCCCCCCCCCCCCCCACCCCCCCCCCCCCCCACCCCCCCCCCCCCCCACCCCCCCCCCCCCCCACCCCCCCCCCCCCCCACCCCCCCCCCCCCCCACCCCCCCCCCCCCCCACCCCCCCCCCCCCCCACCCCCCCCCCCCCCCACCCCCCCCCCCCCCCACCCCCCCCCCCCCCCACCCCCCCCCCCCCCCACCCCCCCCCCCCCCCACCCCCCCCCCCCCCCACCCCCCCCCCCCCCCACCCCCCCCCCCCCCCACCCCCCCCCCCCCCCACCCCCCCCCCCCCCCACCCCCCCCCCCCCCCACCCCCCCCCCCCCCCACCCCCCCCCCCCCCCACCCCCCCCCCCCCCCACCCCCCCCCCCCCCCACCCCCCCCCCCCCCCACCCCCCCCCCCCCCCACCCCCCCCCCCCCCCACCCCCCCCCCCCCCCACCCCCCCCCCCCCCCACCCCCCCCCCCCCCCACCCCCCCCCCCCCCCACCCCCCCCCCCCCCCACCCCCCCCCCCCCCCACCCCCCCCCCCCCCCACCCCCCCCCCCCCCCACCCCCCCCCCCCCCCACCCCCCCCCCCCCCCACCCCCCCCCCCCCCCACCCCCCCCCCCCCCCACCCCCCCCCCCCCCCACCCCCCCCCCCCCCCACCCCCCCCCCCCCCCACCCCCCCCCCCCCCCACCCCCCCCCCCCCCCACCCCCCCCCCCCCCCACCCCCCCCCCCCCCCACCCCCCCCCCCCCCCACCCCCCCCCCCCCCCACCCCCCCCCCCCCCCACCCCCCCCCCCCCCCACCCCCCCCCCCCCCCACCCCCCCCCCCCCCCACCCCCCCCCCCCCCCACCCCCCCCCCCCCCCACCCCCCCCCCCCCCCACCCCCCCCCCCCCCCACCCCCCCCCCCCCCCACCCCCCCCCCCCCCCACCCCCCCCCCCCCCCACCCCCCCCCCCCCCCACCCCCCCCCCCCCCCACCCCCCCCCCCCCCCACCCCCCCCCCCCCCCACCCCCCCCCCCCCCCACCCCCCCCCCCCCCCACCCCCCCCCCCCCCCACCCCCCCCCCCCCCCACCCCCCCCCCCCCCCACCCCCCCCCCCCCCCACCCCCCCCCCCCCCCACCCCCCCCCCCCCCCACCCCCCCCCCCCCCCACCCCCCCCCCCCCCCACCCCCCCCCCCCCCCACCCCCCCCCCCCCCCACCCCCCCCCCCCCCCACCCCCCCCCCCCCCCACCCCCCCCCCCCCCCACCCCCCCCCCCCCCCACCCCCCCCCCCCCCCACCCCCCCCCCCCCCCACCCCCCCCCCCCCCCACCCCCCCCCCCCCCCACCCCCCCCCCCCCCCACCCCCCCCCCCCCCCACCCCCCCCCCCCCCCACCCCCCCCCCCCCCCACCCCCCCCCCCCCCCACCCCCCCCCCCCCCCACCCCCCCCCCCCCCCACCCCCCCCCCCCCCCACCCCCCCCCCCCCCCACCCCCCCCCCCCCCCACCCCCCCCCCCCCCCACCCCCCCCCCCCCCCACCCCCCCCCCCCCCCACCCCCCCCCCCCCCCACCCCCCCCCCCCCCCACCCCCCCCCCCCCCCACCCCCCCCCCCCCCCACCCCCCCCCCCCCCCACCCCCCCCCCCCCCCACCCCCCCCCCCCCCCACCCCCCCCCCCCCCCACCCCCCCCCCCCCCCACCCCCCCCCCCCCCCACCCCCCCCCCCCCCCACCCCCCCCCCCCCCCACCCCCCCCCCCCCCCACCCCCCCCCCCCCCCACCCCCCCCCCCCCCCACCCCCCCCCCCCCCCACCCCCCCCCCCCCCCACCCCCCCCCCCCCCCACCCCCCCCCCCCCCCACCCCCCCCCCCCCCCACCCCCCCCCCCCCCCACCCCCCCCCCCCCCCACCCCCCCCCCCCCCCACCCCCCCCCCCCCCCACCCCCCCCCCCCCCCACCCCCCCCCCCCCCCACCCCCCCCCCCCCCCACCCCCCCCCCCCCCCACCCCCCCCCCCCCCCACCCCCCCCCCCCCCCACCCCCCCCCCCCCCCACCCCCCCCCCCCCCCACCCCCCCCCCCCCCCACCCCCCCCCCCCCCCACCCCCCCCCCCCCCCACCCCCCCCCCCCCCCACCCCCCCCCCCCCCCACCCCCCCCCCCCCCCACCCCCCCCCCCCCCCACCCCCCCCCCCCCCCACCCCCCCCCCCCCCCACCCCCCCCCCCCCCCACCCCCCCCCCCCCCCACCCCCCCCCCCCCCCACCCCCCCCCCCCCCCACCCCCCCCCCCCCCCACCCCCCCCCCCCCCCACCCCCCCCCCCCCCCACCCCCCCCCCCCCCCACCCCCCCCCCCCCCCACCCCCCCCCCCCCCCACCCCCCCCCCCCCCCACCCCCCCCCCCCCCCACCCCCCCCCCCCCCCACCCCCCCCCCCCCCCACCCCCCCCCCCCCCCACCCCCCCCCCCCCCCACCCCCCCCCCCCCCCACCCCCCCCCCCCCCCACCCCCCCCCCCCCCCACCCCCCCCCCCCCCCACCCCCCCCCCCCCCCACCCCCCCCCCCCCCCACCCCCCCCCCCCCCCACCCCCCCCCCCCCCCACCCCCCCCCCCCCCCACCCCCCCCCCCCCCCACCCCCCCCCCCCCCCACCCCCCCCCCCCCCCACCCCCCCCCCCCCCCACCCCCCCCCCCCCCCACCCCCCCCCCCCCCCACCCCCCCCCCCCCCCACCCCCCCCCCCCCCCACCCCCCCCCCCCCCCACCCCCCCCCCCCCCCACCCCCCCCCCCCCCCACCCCCCCCCCCCCCCACCCCCCCCCCCCCCCACCCCCCCCCCCCCCCACCCCCCCCCCCCCCCACCCCCCCCCCCCCCCACCCCCCCCCCCCCCCACCCCCCCCCCCCCCCACCCCCCCCCCCCCCCACCCCCCCCCCCCCCCACCCCCCCCCCCCCCCACCCCCCCCCCCCCCCACCCCCCCCCCCCCCCACCCCCCCCCCCCCCCACCCCCCCCCCCCCCCACCCCCCCCCCCCCCCACCCCCCCCCCCCCCCACCCCCCCCCCCCCCCACCCCCCCCCCCCCCCACCCCCCCCCCCCCCCACCCCCCCCCCCCCCCACCCCCCCCCCCCCCCACCCCCCCCCCCCCCCACCCCCCCCCCCCCCCACCCCCCCCCCCCCCCACCCCCCCCCCCCCCCACCCCCCCCCCCCCCCACCCCCCCCCCCCCCCACCCCCCCCCCCCCCCACCCCCCCCCCCCCCCACCCCCCCCCCCCCCCACCCCCCCCCCCCCCCACCCCCCCCCCCCCCCACCCCCCCCCCCCCCCACCCCCCCCCCCCCCCACCCCCCCCCCCCCCCACCCCCCCCCCCCCCCACCCCCCCCCCCCCCCACCCCCCCCCCCCCCCACCCCCCCCCCCCCCCACCCCCCCCCCCCCCCACCCCCCCCCCCCCCCACCCCCCCCCCCCCCCACCCCCCCCCCCCCCCACCCCCCCCCCCCCCCACCCCCCCCCCCCCCCACCCCCCCCCCCCCCCACCCCCCCCCCCCCCCACCCCCCCCCCCCCCCACCCCCCCCCCCCCCCACCCCCCCCCCCCCCCACCCCCCCCCCCCCCCACCCCCCCCCCCCCCCACCCCCCCCCCCCCCCACCCCCCCCCCCCCCCACCCCCCCCCCCCCCCACCCCCCCCCCCCCCCACCCCCCCCCCCCCCCACCCCCCCCCCCCCCCACCCCCCCCCCCCCCCACCCCCCCCCCCCCCCACCCCCCCCCCCCCCCACCCCCCCCCCCCCCCACCCCCCCCCCCCCCCACCCCCCCCCCCCCCCACCCCCCCCCCCCCCCACCCCCCCCCCCCCCCACCCCCCCCCCCCCCCACCCCCCCCCCCCCCCACCCCCCCCCCCCCCCACCCCCCCCCCCCCCCACCCCCCCCCCCCCCCACCCCCCCCCCCCCCCACCCCCCCCCCCCCCCACCCCCCCCCCCCCCCACCCCCCCCCCCCCCCACCCCCCCCCCCCCCCACCCCCCCCCCCCCCCACCCCCCCCCCCCCCCACCCCCCCCCCCCCCCACCCCCCCCCCCCCCCACCCCCCCCCCCCCCCACCCCCCCCCCCCCCCACCCCCCCCCCCCCCCACCCCCCCCCCCCCCCACCCCCCCCCCCCCCCACCCCCCCCCCCCCCCACCCCCCCCCCCCCCCACCCCCCCCCCCCCCCACCCCCCCCCCCCCCCACCCCCCCCCCCCCCCACCCCCCCCCCCCCCCACCCCCCCCCCCCCCCACCCCCCCCCCCCCCCACCCCCCCCCCCCCCCACCCCCCCCCCCCCCCACCCCCCCCCCCCCCCACCCCCCCCCCCCCCCACCCCCCCCCCCCCCCACCCCCCCCCCCCCCCACCCCCCCCCCCCCCCACCCCCCCCCCCCCCCACCCCCCCCCCCCCCCACCCCCCCCCCCCCCCACCCCCCCCCCCCCCCACCCCCCCCCCCCCCCACCCCCCCCCCCCCCCACCCCCCCCCCCCCCCACCCCCCCCCCCCCCCACCCCCCCCCCCCCCCACCCCCCCCCCCCCCCACCCCCCCCCCCCCCCACCCCCCCCCCCCCCCACCCCCCCCCCCCCCCACCCCCCCCCCCCCCCACCCCCCCCCCCCCCCACAGGCCCCCCATCCCCCCACCCCCCCCCCCCCCCCCCCCCCCCCCCCCAACCCCCCCCCCAATGGCCAATCGGCCATGCTGGCAGGGGCTGATGGGAATTGTAGTCCATAACATCTGGAGTGCCAAAGGTTCGCCACCACGGGGGTAGGGAGTGGGAGAGGAAAGGGGACCCAACATCTGGTTGTGGCCTACCCACTTTAATGAGTGGGGGAGGGGGCCTGTCCTCTGGTCAAGACCCATCTGGAGGGAAGGGGGGAGGGGACCCATCATCTGGTTTTGTCCCACCCACCCTGGGGTGGAGGAGGAGAAGGAGCAAGTGTAAGTTGGGGACTTGCCCACACTTCATGTTATAAGGGTTGGTAGAGAGTTCCTGGACAGAATGCAGGAAGCTCCCTTGAGAGGGTAGCAGAAGGAGGAAGGAGCAGTATCTCAGGAAACAGATCCGCCTCCAACACAGGAGGAAGGCACGCGAAAGGATGCCACCTATAGAAGCAGGAAAATCAGGAAACATTCTGAGCTTCGGTTGCTAAGCAATCCGTTGTAGGATCTCCCCATCGATATTGGTTCTGGTCTTCTGGCACAAGGACTGCTCCCTAAAGCTTGAAGGAAATCTTTTTCAGGGCCCTGTGGAACGGAGGACTTGAGTTTCTGTCCCCGATATAGCAGACATGTGCGGGTAATTGGGGAGTTCCTTCTGAGAGGAGCGGAGGCTGAAGTGTGCCAGCTGGACTTGTTTGGAATTGAGAGTCTCTGCCAGGGGCACACACCCATGGTGTGACGGAAAGGGTAGAAAAAGTCACTGGTCCCACAGATTATTGCTCTTTCATGCTCATCCCCATGGGAACAAATTACCTCCTCAGCACAGCCCAGAATGTGTTAAAAGAGACTATGTGACTCTGGGTAAAATGGAGGAGGAGGAGGAGGAGTTTGGATTTATATCCCCCCTTTCTCTCCTGCAGGAGACTCAAAGGGGCTGACAATCTCCTTGCCCTTCCCCCCTCACAACAAACACCCTGTGAGGTAGGTGGGGCTGAGAGAGCTCCGAGAAGTTGTGACTAGCCCAAGGTCACCCAGCTGGCGTGTGTGGGAGTGCACAGGTTAATCTGAATTCCCCAGATAAGCCTCCACAGCTCAGGCGGCAGAGCGGGGAATCAAACCCGGTTCCTCCAGATTAGATACACGAGCTCTTAACCTCCTGCGCCACTGCTGCTCAAAGGGCCCAGCGCACCCCTCCCTTGCAGCCCTTTCCCAGTTTCTCCAAGTCAAGAGCCTCTTTCGGAAGGCCAGGCAGGCGCTGTTGATTCGGAGCTGCCGTTGGATTCGAGAGCAAAGGAGTGGATTGTGTCCCAGATATAGGCTGGGCCATCATGTCTGCCTGGAGCAGAGCCACGGAGAACATGTGGGCTTGTGGCACGTGGTGAACTTGGCATTCTGCCCTGGCAGGTCGAGTGGCACCGGCTGGGTGGACTTCTTCTTCGTCCAGGTGCTCCGGGAGTGGCAGGGGGTTCCTCTTGAGGCCCTGCTCTTTCAGAAGCCCCTGCGGCCTTGAAGCTGTTTGAGGGGAGTCCAGTGGGTTTTTGGATAAGCTCCAGGTCAGCGCCTTTTTCACTGGCCCCTTCCGCACCCGCAAAATAATGCGTTTTCAAACCACTTTCACAACTGTTTGCAAGTGGATTTTGCTGTTCCACACAGCTTCAAAGAGCACTGAAAGCAGTTTGAAAGTGCCTTATTCTGCCTGTGCGGAACGAGCCACTGTCAACCTTTTGGTCACCCCCAATTCTTCCCCCGCATTAATTCTCTTGCCATGAGCAAGTTCATGTTCTAAGGATGGCAGAGTGAACTGCTGGCGCTATTTGCCATTTAATTGGCGGAAGAGAAGAGTAGCCCTTCTGTTCGACTCTCTTAATTGTTCTGTTTGTTCGAGCCCTTCCTGAAATGCGTCCCCCCCCCCCTTTCTGTCACCCGGCTTATCCTGCTTCCCCTCTGCCGCCCCATCTGAAATTCAAAATAAATTGATTGTTTTCAAGGCTGGTTGAGCCACCGGAATGGTTGGGTGGGCTCGAGGTTTGTTGCCAGATTAGGAATTGGAAATGTTTGCCTTCCGAAGCCAAACAGTCCAGTGTACAAAGCCGGTTGTGCAAAGTCCTGAGGATGCTGGAATGCGATCTAGAGAAGAGACGTGATGGGAAAGAGGGGCTATTCAGAGGAAATGAGTTTTTTCCCTTAGGATTTTTGTCAGCTTTTCCAGTGGAAAAGTTGGAAATTTTGGAGAGCAGTAAAAAAAAAATGCTTATGAAATGTTTTAAAGGTCTTAGGATGTGTAACAGGCAGACGTTTCTGTCAGTCATTAAATAGTTATAATATATTGGCATTTTCCGACATATATTTATTGCTTAAATGGAATTAATGTTATTCAGCAATGTGCCGTAATGTTTATCATGGCCATACATGTAAATGTTTTCAATGTTACACCGTTTAACTCAATGTAATATATGCTGCTAATCCCCATTATGACCGTATGAAATAATTTCTGTCCAAATAACGTGCTGTTTTGGGTTTACTACAAATGTTGTGTTTTCTGTTTTGAGCTTCTACCCCCCCCTTTAAGATACTTAACCCCCCCCCCCTTTAAGGTAGCATATGGTACAGCAATGTTCATCGTTTTCTGTCTCTTCTCCTCACCCGCACCCCCACTTGTGGTACTGGGCATATTTGCCGTTTCGACTGCAGAAAACCGTGCTACCCTCTGCCGAGACATTTCCATCTGAGCCCCGAGTAACTTGGCAGAAGGCGTTTATTCTTTTAAACCACGTAAATATACCAATGAGTACAGTTTGATATCCTTTTATGCCTAATAAAGGTTTACTGTACTGTACTATAGTTGGATATCCTAATATAAATTATGTTTTTATGTTGTTAGAGCAGCAAAAGTGTAGGCATGATAAGAAAAGAAGGTATTGCATATGGTTCAGTTTTCCACAAGATTTCCATGTTTTTTTGGGGGGGGGGGACTCAATTGCCCCCCCCCCATGTCTCTGAGATGTTCAGAAGTGTGACCTGTCTAAAATGAAGTATGATGAATCTTTCCCACTGCTGTTAGTATCACTGAAGGAAGTAGAGCCTATATATTGTCCTGAAAGAATAACCCCATCTTCAGCCTAGAACGGTGGTGGTGAACCTTTGGCGCTCCAGATGTTATGGACTATAATTCCCATCAGCCCCTGCCAGCATGGCCAATTGGCCATGCTGGTAGGGGCTGATGGGAATTGTAGTCCATAACATCTGGAGTGCCAAAGATTCGCCGTCACGGGCCTAGAAGCAACGCTGTAGGGCAGGGGTCTGCAACCTGTGCCTCTCCAGATGTTAATGGACTACAATTGGCCATGCTGGCAGGGGCTGATGGGATTTGCAGTCCATGAACATCTGGAGAGCCGCAGGTTGCAGACCCCTGCTGTAGGGCAAGATCCTCACCTTCTCCTCTCTGAAAAATTGAGCTGCTCTGCCTCACAGGGCTGTCGTGCAAGGCATGTCAACCACCTGGGCAATTAATATCTAGGCTATTACAATTTCTGGAGACCTCTTTGCCAGCGGAGGGAGTTTGTCCAGTCCCCTGAAAGAAAAAGATGTGTGTGAAACCAATAGTTTGTGACTGCAGAGATCCGAGTTCGGATTCCCCTCCCACCAGAATGCTCACTGTAGGGATCTTGAGCCAGTCATTTGCTCTCAGCCGAAGCTGGTTTTTGTGAGGTGGTGGCTGGGAGGACGGAATGGAGGAGGAGGAGGAGGAGGAGCCACGCATGGTTTCTTCCCTGGAGATGCTCAGAACATGTTGTCAGTGTGACGGGAAAACCACATGCGTTGTGAAACAAACAAATGGCTTTCCGTCATTTTCCTAGGAGTCCTATCAGGGTTCTCTGCAGTAGTGGGATCCAAAAATTTTAGTAACAGGTTCCCATGGTGGTGGGATTCAAACAGTGGCGTAGCGTCAATGGGGCTGGGCGGGGCACGACAGGGGCGTGGCCGGGAATTTCGGGGGCGGGGCGTTAATAATTTCTCTGTTACTGTAAAAAACTCTTACTGTAAAAAAAAAGTTCCTAATTTCCAGCTGGTATCTTTCTGTCCATAATTTAAACTCATTATAGCAAGTCCTATCGTCTACTGCCAACAGAAACAACTATTTCTCCTCTAATTGACTGCATGTCAAATACTTAATACTTTCAAATACTTTATTTTGTTTCTAGAAATCAAAAGAAGGATACTTTCCTGAAACAAGGAACTTTACCATATTACTAAAACATGTTTTTAAAACAGCCCAACAGGGAGAATTATCCCGTTTTCTACCTTCGCTAACCAGCCACATAGGAAACAACAGGACTTTATGATTTTTGGAATTTCTAACAGAAAAGCAGACCCAATTAGTAACCCCCTCTCGGCACACACAAATAATTAGTAACCCACTCTCGGGAACTGGTGAGAACCTGCTGGATCCCACCTCTGGTTCTCTGGTCCCGACCAACTCTCATGCTTGAAAGAAGCAATTCTGCTTGATTGGCTGCTCCAGAGTGTTGGTAGAGGGTTGTATTTGAATGTGCCTCCAGTGTCAGATGCGGAGAGGCAGGCCTGTATTGAAGTCCCGGCTCTGTGCTTTAAGAAGAGAAGAAGAAGAAGAATTTGGATTTATATCCCCCCTTTCTCTCCTGTAGGAGACTCAAAGGGGCTGACAATCTCCTTGCCTTTCTCCCCTCACAACAAACACTCGTGAGGTCGGTGGGGCTGAGAGAGCTCCGAAAAGCTGTGACCAGCCCAAGGTCACCCATTTGGCGTGTGTGGGAGTGCACAGGCTAATCTGAATTCCCCAGAGAAGCCTCCACAGCTCAGGCGGCAGAGCGGGGAATCAAACCTGGTTCCTCCAAATTAGAATGCACCTGCTCTTAACCACTGCGCCACTGCTTCTCTTTGAGAAATGACTACTCCTTTCTTGCCAACATTTCAGGAATAAATCATCACAACTGCATGGCATTTTAAGCTGGTTCTTTAGAGCAGACAAGTCAAATTTTCTGAATCTTCAAGTCAAGGATGCTCACTTGTTTATTTCTGGGGCACCACATCAACCGCAAACGAGACCCCACTCCTGAAGTTAGGGCTGAACTCGAAGGGCCTCTCAAGACAAGATGCTGGAAGATCCATGAATGGATTTCCCAACATTGATCTTTCACCAGTAGCAGCTGGGTGGGGGCTGGCTCAGGACCAGAGCATGGGGGGGGGGGCGGAGGAGAGAGATATTCTATGGCTCTGCTCTTTGTCCCATTTGGGGAAATGTGTAGGTGGCAGAGGGTGTAAATCGGAGCTCTATGAAGCTGTTATAGGTTGAAACAACTGTGTAAAGGGAGTGGGTTACCCCCCCCCCCATGCAGTACCAGATTACATGCAGCTGTTTTTGGGCCCCCAAACACCCATTTTTTCTTGTAAAAAATCCTCAGGGGGCTTAATGTGTGAGACATAGGAGGAGAACATAGATGGGAGTTCTTACCTGGAATTTGGGGGTCTTGTTGGAGCTGAGTGGCTCTTCATTTCCTAGTGGTCTTCCTGGCAGAATGTGGGTCCTCTGGCTGGGGGGTGGTGTGTGGGGGGGTGGCTGACTGAATTCCCTCCCCTTGGTCACTGCCCACCAACTGCAGTTGGGAGCACGCTCATATAAACAACTACATCGCGGGGTCCCCAACATGACGCCCACCAACCTTCTTTTAAATCACATAAATATACCAGTGAGTACGGTTTGATATCCTTTTATGCCTAATAAAGGTTTACTGTAGTGTACTATATAGGCTCTATAGGAGCAGCAGTGGCGTAGGAGGTTAAGAGGCGAGCTCGTGTATCTAATCTGGAGGAACCGGGTTTGATTCCCCGCTCCACCGCCTGAGCTGTGGAGGTTTATCTGGGGAATTCAGATTAGCCTGTACGTTCCACACACGCCAGCTGGGTGACCTTGGGCTAGTCACAGCTTCTCGGAGCTCTCTCAGCCCCACCTACCTCACAGGGTGTTTGTTGTGAGGGGGGAAGGGAAAGGAGTTTGTAAGCCCCTTTGAGTCTCCTGCAGGAGAGAAAGGGGGGATATAAATCCAAACTCCTCCTCCTCCTCCTCCTCCTCCTCCTCTCCTCCTCCTCCTCCTCCCCTCCTCCTCCCCTCCTCCTCCTCCTCCTCCTCCTCCTCCTCCTCCTCCTCCTCCTCCTCCTCCTCCTTCTTCTTCTTCTTCTTCTTCTTCTTCTTCTTCTTCTTCTTCTTCTTCTTCTTCTTCTTCTTCTTCTTCTTCTTCTTCTTCTTCTTCTTCTTCTTCTTCCAAGGTACCTGCTAGTGCTCAAACTAGGAAGACTTGAGTTTGCCCATTGGTTGGCCCAGAATGGGAGCTCTGTGGCCATTTTTGGAAGTGAAAGGTTTCTGGGTAACTGCACACTTATGTGATCCCTGGCATCTGAATATTGTCCCCTTGTCACACAGAATGAGGGTATTTCCTTCATCAAAGAGAAGTTTTGTGGGAGGCCCAGGAGAAGGAAACTTGGGAAACAAGTTCATGAAAGCTCACTGGACACAAAGAGTCCCCAGTGTCTCTTTGAACCCATCAGGCAATTAAATGTCACTTGATACTTCCGTAGCCCTCAGTTTTCTTGCCAGAGCATAATGATAACTGCTAATAGGGTGCTCATTGCCACAGGCCACTGCTGAATCGACAGGCCATGGGAGTGCAATTTATATGCCTCTCTTCTGTCCGAGCAGCTGGGCCCTTGTTAGTGGCAGACAATAACCCACTTCCAAGCGAGTGAAGAGAGAAGCATTTTTAGATTCAAAACACATACTGGATAATTTCAGGGAGAATGTGGAGAAATGCACAAAACCTTTCATTTAAAAGAATGATTTGTGCAAATAAAATTCCTGTTAACTCCCTCGTGCTTGAAAAAGACATACTGAGGCAAAGCCGGTTAAAAACAGGTGGTTCTGATGCAAATAAAAATAACTGCATATTGTGGAACTTTGGTTTTGGAGTTTGTTTGTTTTTTCAACAAAATACCTTGCTTTCCCCTCCTGTAAGGAGTTTCAAAGCATCTTACAATTTCCTTCCCTTCCTTCTTGCAACAACCTTGTGAGGTAGGTCGGGCTGAGAGAGTTCAGAGAGAATTGTGACTAGCCCAAGGTAGGGACGTAGGTAAAGATTTTTTATGGGGTGGGTTTGGGGGCCACGCCCCCACCCACCCCTGGTACATGGCCCCGCCTCCCCAAGTCCCGCCCCCAGCCTCAAGCCCCACCTTCAGCCTGCAAGCCAGCCATGCAAGCTGACGGACAGAGTCAGTTGCAAGGGCGGCCACACTTCCGGAGGACGCCCCCAGCTGGACAGGCGACTGAAGGGACACAGAAGAAGGGAGTGGCTGCCTGCCCACCTGGGCACAGGAGGGCAGGAGAGCGAGACGCCGCCCCGTGCGAGGCGCTACTTCTCCAGGAGGTAGCGGCAGGTAACAGCAGGTGCCAGACGAGGGAAGGAGGGGAAAGGACGCCGGAGGGAGGGAAGAAGGAAGGAAGGAAGGAGGGCGCGGGGATGGAGGCTTACTCGCCGCGTCCCAAGTGCAACTTGCCATCGTTGGCGTCGCTGCTGCCGTCTACCTGGGATAGATGGCAGCGGCAATGCCAACGACGGCAAGTTGCACTTGGCAACCCAGGGGTGGGTTAAAATCGAAGCCAAACTTAATGAGTTGGGCATTTCCTTGGAAGACCTGCTAATGTTAACAGAGCAGGAGGTCTATGGGGCTATCAAGAAGAGACTTTGATAGAGAGTTTCAACAGATGCTAGAGGAAGCTAATAAAACCTGTTCCCCGATTTCTCTGGGAATACCTGTGGATAGATTAATTGTAGCCCAGTACCTTTATCTCCTGGTTGAGGCCCGGTGGCGTAGAGCAATCACCTTAGCTAGAGTGTAATGCCCTGCCTTCCTCCTTTAGCCTTGGACGCTACCTTGGAATCCCACATAAAGAAAGGAAATGCCCGTGTGGCATGGGTTCTGTGGAAACAGTATCTCATATGCTGTTGGATTGTCCTTTTTATGAGATAGGTAGGAAGAAGCACCCTTCCTGCATGGAAGCGAAGGCATTACAGATAAACAGAAGGTTATATGTCTTTTAAACAGCCACAACTACGAGCTGTTGGAAGCGGTGGCTACATTTTAAAATGGTGTTATTTTAACTCGCCAGAAGTTGTAAAGGCTGTTATTATCTTGCAATGTTAATGTTAAACTAATTATATGCCATTAAAGGTATTCGAAATCGAAGTTGCACTTGGGTTGCGGTAAGTGCGCCTCCTTCCCAGCCCCCTCCTTCCTTCCTTCTTCCCTCCCTCCGGCGTCCTTTCCCCTCCTTCCCTCGTCTGGCACCTGCTGTTACCTGCCGCTACCTCCTGGAGAAGTAGCGCCTCGCACGGGGCGGCGTCTCGCTCTCCTGCCCTTCTGCGCCCAGGTGGGCAGGCAGCCACTCTCTTCTTCTGTGTCCCTTCAGTCGCCCGTCCAGCTGGGGGCGTCCTCCGGAAGTGTGGCCGCCCTTGTAACGTACTCTGTCCGTCAGCTTGCATGGCTGGCTTGTGCCCGCCTCCCCCAGACATGCAGTGGGGGGGATTTAAACCCAAGAACCCCCCCCTTACCTACGTCCCTGGCCCAAGGACAACCAGCAGGCTTCATGTGGAGGAGTGGAGAAACAAATCCAGTCCCCTAAATTACGGTCCACCACCCTTAATCCCTCCCCCGTGCATAGTGTTATTTTTCTCTCATCACTCTGCCTTGCTCTGTGCTGAGAAGATCTCAGAATAAATTTCTGAACCAAAGAGGCTGCATCAAGAAGAACTAAATTCTGGTGCTCTGCATAAATAATGCAAATGATATGTATGAAACAGAATGGCATATTTCTCTCTCTCTCTCTCTCTCTCTCTCTCTCTCTGTACAATTATTTCTGCATTGTTTACTGTTTTGCCTAATTAATCCTGCCTTGCTAGTCCCTGAAAAGGAGAGGCGCTAAGTAGCGCACATTTGCTCTCGTCTCTAGAAGTCCCACTCATCTGCCTCTCTGCTGTGTCACTTGGCAATACCCACATGCTTGGAAACTGATCTTGGCCTACTCTGCAGGGCGGGGTCTGTATCAAGCCCTCCCTGGGTCTGCGTGTTCTTACATGTACGTTGTGTATTTGCCTGCTGGTAAAAGTGTACTCCTTTTCAGCGCCACCACCCTCAGATATAAAAAACCCAGCCTATCACATGACCAGTGCCTTGGGGAACCCTGGTAAAATGTCACTGAAGCATGTACAAAGAGCAGAGCTTGCAACTACTATAGCTTCCCCTTGTATGTGTGCAGAGGCATAGCTAGGGAAAATGGAGCCCAGGTCAAAATCTGAGTTTTCCATGCTCACCCCCACCCCCCCAGTATGGGTAGCCACCCTCCCCTGCCACGACCAAACAAAGCTTTTTTTTTGCACCAGGTTATCTCAAAGTCACCATCACATGATAGAACGTACCCCAAACTCACAAATCTGGGTGAAAGCCGGATCCAGATTATTTTAAATTGATCCTCATGAATTCATATGATTTTTGCATTGGAATGACATGGAACCACCATGAAACTATACAGCATGCCTTAGTCTACAGGCAGCACCAAGACAATGGCCCTTTCCCCACTTACCCTTGTCGGAGGGTTGTTGCGCGCAATTCCCAGCGCGCGCAATTCCTGGTGCGCGCCCCGGCTTCCCCATTTGAAAAGGTGCCAGGAATTACGCGCGCTGAGGGGGCGTGAGAGAGGCGGCGTTGGGGCAGCTGCGCTGTAGCCGCCCCTGAAGTGGGGAGTGCAGCTGGACCCCGCGCAACTTTAGGAGAGTAGCACGGGGCTTAAGGTAAGTGGGGAAAGGGCCAATCACACATCCCATGCTTTGTGGTGCCACAGTGGCGCAAAAACCTGCTTGAAAAACAGGGATCCTCATGATTTTTGCACTAAGTCATCCCCAAATCACCAGAGCATCACAACTCAAGCCATTACCACATGTCTGAACACAACAATCACGTGTCCCATGCTCCATGGCGCCGCAGTGGTGCAGAAATGTCAATACTCCAAGTTCTGCCCGAGGTTTTTTTGGTATGACATTAAAATCATCATTACCACTCCCATATTGCCAGTGGGTTTGGCAGTAGAGAGAGCGTGGCTTTCTGAAGGCCGCCTGCTGAGGTTACGGCTGAGGGAGCTGTGAGTGAGGGATATCACTGCTCTTCCTCCGAGTCAGAAGGTAACCCTTGCTCCCAGAGTGGTGGATGCAGTTGACAGGTGGTGGGGAGGGGGGTGGGGGGGCAGTAACGGAAGGGGATGGCACAGAGATGAGGATAAGGAAAAATCTCTGATGTGTAGCACTTCCTTTCCCAGGACTGTGTGGGTGTTGCTGATTCTCTGTGGCAGTCTGTCAGGTTTGGAAATCCCCGCCCCCCCAAGGATATCTGTGGTTCCTTCCTACAAAACCCACCTTAGATCCCACAAGGCTGGGCCTGTTTTGTGCCTTCATCACTGCTCACTTGGTGATAAAGACCATTCCCTCTTTCTGTTGGTTGGTTGGCAGTTCTTTGAAAAATGCCAGGCAGAGCTTCAACTGGGCAAAAGACCCTGACTGTTGATGCTTCTGTTCTTTCTCCAGGGCAAAGAAGCCCCTTGATTCCCTGCCAAGATGCCGCTCGTGAAGAGGAACATCGACCCTCGCCATCTCTGCCGCGGTGCTCTCCCCGATGGCGTCACCAGCGAACTGGAGTGTGTGACCAACAGCACTTTGGCCGCCATTATTAAGCAACTGGGGAGCCTCAGTAAGTTGCGTGTCTTTGTGTGTTCTCTGTGACTGAGGGTCAAGCCGGGCAATCCCTTTTTCTGGAAAACTGAAGGCAGTCTGGAAGCATGGTGTAGTGGTTAAGGGCAGTTGGGCTCAAATCTGGAGCACTGGGCTTGATTCCCCGCTCCTCCGCATGAGTGGGGGACTCTTATCTGGTGAACTGGGTGTGTTTCCCTGCTCCTGTACCTGAAGCCTTGGGTCAGTTGCGGTTGTTGTTTGTTGTTGTTTGTTGTGAGGGGGGAAGGGCAAGGAGGGGGGAAGGGCAAGGAGAGTGTAAGCCCCTTTGAGTCTCCTGCAGGAGAGAAAGGGGGGATATAAATCCAAACTCCTCCTCCTCCTCCTCCTCCTCCTCCTCCTCCTTCTTCTTCTTCTTCAAAACACTCATCCCCAGCAACTCACAAAGTGTGTGTTGTGGGGAGGGGAAGGGAAAAGGAGTTTGTGAGCCACTTTGAAACTCCTTACAGTTGAGAAAAGCAGGGCATAAGTCCAAACTCTTCTTCTTCTCTGCCCATGGAGGGGGAATTCCCAGAAGATGCTTGGGATATTCAGAAAGGCTAGTGAGGCGCCATTCCAAAATGGCCACCATGGTGGGGGTGGAGCAAATCAAAGAGTTGAGCAGTTCCTATGACAGAGGCAGCTAATTCTGGTTGTCCCGGTTCCTCCAAAGAGCCTCCTCCAGAGGAGCCAGAGAAAAAACAGGACCGGCTCTTTACTTTGGGGAAGAGATCCTTCTTGGTTTCAGTTTCCATGAAGACAAGAATATTTGCTTTCTGTACGATGACAGGGAGAAATTGCCAACCTCAAACATCCCAAGCCTACATCTGTGGTTGGCCTGAGGGTGTGCGCCTGTGAGATGCCTGATCCGGATCTCAGCACCATGCTAGTCAGTGGCTCAAAACTTTTCCCAGGTTTTTTTTTTATTATTTATATACCGCCCTCCCCCGAAGGGCTCAGGGTGGTTTTTGGGCTGCTTTCCCCTTGACTGACAAGCAAGTGGTGCCAAGCATCACCTTAGTGAGCACCACATAGAGCAGTGGTGGCGAACCTATGGCACGGGTGCTTCTTTTTTGTGTGTTGCCACAACACTGCAGAGCCAGATTTGGTGATCTCATAATGTGGCAAATGAGGGCAGAAGTGGCTCATTGAGAGTGCAAACAGTGAGCCGCATAATCCATTCCAATCAGCAATCACATGGGGAGCAATGCAATTCTTTGGTCATGTGACTGACCTCACTAAGAGCAAGCAAAGGCAATAGGGAGGGATTGAGGGCAATTCAAATCAATAGGCAAAAGGGAGATGCTTCCTGATGTTTACAAAAATGCTTGCAAAAGGTGGGAGAATTTTTGCTTCAGCCACAGTCGAAATATCACACGGGCAACCGGGTGCCCTGTGATGAATGCCAGTAGCCTTTAAGCTATATCAATACGACGAGTTGCCTAGTTACTTGCGGGCAAAAAATGCACAAAGGATGGGCATTGCTTCCCATTTGAACTCGAGCGCATTTTGTGGCTACTTTTAGACTCTTTCCAACACACTGTTTTATTCTTAGTTGCGCCACGAGGTCAAATGTGCCCAGATTTCGTGTCTTGCTAAACAAGGGAGGCATTCTCTCCGGGACGAGCCAAGCCGAAAACATGCAGCCTGGTCCCTAAAGAGGAGCAGAAATGAAGTCAGGCCAACCCAGCCCGTAGTCCTTTTGCCCTGGATTCAGACCTCTACTGGATGATTCTATTCAGTTCACAGGCTCCAGTTTCCTGGTTATCTGAGGGTTGTGCCCAGAAGCAAGCTGGCATAGTGGCTAAGAGCAGTGGCTAAGAGCAGGTGCACTCTGATCTGGAGGAACTGGGTTTGATTCCCAGCTCTGCCGCTTGAGCTGTGGAGGCTTATCTGGGAAATTCAGATTAGCCTGTACACTCCCACACATGCCAGCTGGGTGACCTTGGGCTAGTCACAGCTTCTCGGAGCTCTCTCAGCCCCACCCACCTCACAGGGTGTTTGTTGTGAGGGGGGAAGGGCAAGGAGATTATGTAAAGACCCTTTTGAGTCTCCTACAGGAGAGAAAGGGGGATAGAAATCCAAATCCCTCCTCCTCCTCCTCCCTCCTCCTCCCTCCTCCTCCTCCCTCCTCCTCCCTCCTCCTCCCTCCCTCTCTTCTTCTTCTTTCTTCTTCTTCTTCTTCTTCTTCTTCTTCTTCTTCTTCTTCTTCTTCTTCTTCTTCTTCCTCTTCCTCTTCCTCTTCCTCTTCCTCTTCCTCTTCTTCTATGAAGAGGGATTGAAACCGGTGCTATGTGACACCAGAAGTAGGCTCCAAACATCAGCCTGACAGTTGCCTGCTCAACAAATTAAGCAAATAAAACTGCTTCAGGAATTTTTTAAAAAACAGTACAGGATGGGCTTTTGCAGAGTAAATGGAGTGCGTGGGAAGCAGCAAAGATTGTTCCGGAAGGTGTCATGGTGAGTAGGACAGTGACCCTTGACAGAGTAGCGGATTGTACAAGTACACCAGTGGTTCCTGTTTGCGTATGAGAAAGGCTGGAGGTCTGAAATGATTATCGTAATGAATTAAAAAAAACAGAGACTCACTAAGAACTGCAGATGACACAGATGGAGAGCCACTCCATCACTCAACCAAACGTCAGCGGAGTAACCTTCAGAGCCATCAAGTCAGCCCCTGAGGAGATGTGCTTGATTTAAATCTCCCAGGCAGTTTTCCTTTCTCCTGCATCCTGGCTCCTGTCAGCTTTACGGCACGAGACTCCACATCTGCCTCACTAATTGGGATGGCCATTGGAATCCGCCTTGTCTATATATGCTTGTTTACCCATGGCAGCCCTTTTGAACATTTTCAGAAGTGTTAGTGTAAAGGATTCAATGGTGTTGGTAGTGAAGTAACCTTGAGTACATTCCACAGCCCGGGCGATGGGCCAGATGCATCGGCGGAGACTTTATCTTTGCGCGGGAGATGAAGACTCTGTTCCCATGGGAAGCAGGAAGGGGGGATGGGGTGAATGGTATTATAACCTGTGCTTCTGGCGGGAAGTGTCATTCCTGCCACTGCGTGTACTTGAGCTTTCTAAGATGTCTTAATAAATGGACTTTTACTCCCAAAGCCTTTTATTTCTGCGTCTATGGAATTCCTTACATTGTGGCAGGAATCCTAATTCATCTATATTCTTGTGCAGTGGACCTCTTGTCTTGCGATGGAGAGGTTGAATGTTACTGCGGAAGGTGCGGTAGCCCCCAAAGAGGGCTCCGACCTTTCCCTTCTGGATCTGGAGAAACCGGCAGGAGAATCGGGCCTGCAGCTGGTGGCTTCCTTTTCCCTCGGCCCTCGTGATCAGCCACGAAGTCTTCCTCTTTTTACTCCTGCTGGAACGCAGGGACGTGACGACGCACAATGGGGACTTCCATGTGAGTCGCTTGGGGCGCTGTCCATGGATCGAAGCCTGTGGATGCGAGATCTCTACCCGTTCTCGTAGTGGGATTACAAAGCCTCAGATGCAACCTGTCATGGAGGGAGACGTGGGCTTGACCACCTTTCATCGCGGCAAACCCAGGAATCCATTGAACGCATTCCTGGACTCTCGTATTTTGGTGATGCTCCCAAAGGAACCACCGTGGCACAGCACTGGGGCCCGTCCAAAGCGACACCGGGACTCCAACCTGGAATTGGGAGGGGTAATCCGTATCGCTTCCCCAATCGGACTCCCCATCCCGGTCCGGGCGCACCGCATCTGAGGTGTGCCTCGGGGAGCCACCCGGTGGCTACGGGCGGCTCACGGTGTCTCCGGCGGCTCGCTTCCCCGGATGGCGAAGAAGTCTGAAGAAAGCCTGCATTCCCCAGCCGGACCGGTTTCGTCTCCCAGCGGGAGAAGACTGGGATGGGGAAGTGGGGCGACTTCGAGATGCCTGCAAAGGCATGGAACCGTGAAGCGCCATAGCTATGGGGAGGAGTGAACGGGCACAGTTGCGGCAAGAGCGAAAACCTGCAGAGTGGACCCGGGAACAGCAACAGCAGTAAGAAGTCCAGCTCGAGAGTTGGAACCGTGCCAAAGACGCGCTCCAACGACAATATGCCTCCAGAATCTGTCAGTCCATGATAAAGTCCTGGAACAGTCCAGACTGGATTTTCATACAACGGCAACGCCGAAGTCGCCTGCCTTCAGGCTCTGCGCACGCCAAAGTAGGAACTTCCGCCCGGTGAAGCCCTTAAACGGGGACGCAACTGGTTAAGTTAGAACGAGAAAAGCTGCTTTGCATCGCGCACCAAGATGCATTGGCTCGCAAGGAGAGGGAGCTGGCTGCGTTGGAGAGGGAACTAAGGAGGCAGCAGACCAGGGGGGCCCCTGCTGGAGCCTATGCTGTTACTGATCATGCCGGTGCCAGGGGGGGGCCACGTACCTGGAGTCCCGCCACCCAAACGCCAGCGGCACCGGCCAGCGCCCCCGATTCCGGCCCCCCCGCATAAGCAGCTGCCCTTGCCCAACCTGCTCAACCAGAAGCGCCCAACCACCTCCCCAGCAGGCTTTGCCAAGGAGCGTCGTTTAATCAGGGGCTACCATTCGGCCCCCGATACTGTACAGCCCGCTTTGATGGGACCAGGCTTCCAAACTTCCCTACTTCATCTCCTGCAACCTCAATGCCCACTTAGAAGACTATGATGATCTGCGTGCACCGGCTCTGAACGCCGTAAAAAATAAGGGACATCGGCTCAGTCCTGGATGGGGCAGCTTAGCCGACTTTGGTTCGTGACTGTTTTGGATTTGCAGGATGAGGACTTCCTCGTACAGTGCCCGCGATTCCTCCAAGCTTTAAGAAGCCTGGCCGGGCTTTCAAAGCATCCAGGCGCCGAGAATGAAGCTATCCCCGCTTTCCATCAAAACCATCCAAAGCTTAAAAGGGGCAACACGCCCGGTTGCAGAATTTGTCCGTGAATTCCCGCGTCGCGGGCGGCTGCTCGCCTTTAACTTCCTCTCCTGGAGTGGCTCTCGAACGCATGAAAATGCGAATACTTCTCCAGATCGCGGTGGACAGCAGCAAACTACGTGAAACTTGGTGTTTTAATTCGGGTTCCTCGTGACCATTGCAGATTGGATCCAGTTGGGGTCTCAGGTGGCGCCTCGTTTGGAATCTACGCTGCCAAGGAGGCCATGCCCCACGCTTCTCTAAAACCACTACTGTGTCCACTCAAATCAAGCTTCCAGCAGCCGCCTCCTACCGGGAAAACCACCTCTGAACGCCCGTCGCCCGACTTGGATTGTGTTCTTTACTGCGGAGGGGCCAGGTCATCTAGCCAGCCAACTGTCCCAAGAAGAAAAACCAACCGCTCCAGCTCCGCGCACTCCGCCTGCCAAACCACCACGCAGGTCAGGGTCGCCTCCCACTGGCTCGTCTAAAGCGGTGACCGAAGCGACCCAGAGGAGGGGAAGCAGCTGTTTGCCTTTCTTCAGGCCCATGGACATGGGCCCGACTCCTGACGCGGTGAGTGAAGGCAGCGCTCCCATTACTGTTCAAGCATTTCTGGCCAACCCCGCTAAACACACTCGCATTATAGCCACGGCCCTTGTGGTTCCGGCTGCTCCCACTGCTTAATGCGCGCCCCAGGTGGCAGAGGAGCTAGGTCTAGACCGAATTCCCCTGGCTATGCCCATACCATACACCCAACTGGACGGCAGCCCCCACGCAACCGCAGGAGCGGCCCAGTTTAAACCACAGCCGGTTCTCCTCCGTTGCGCCGACCATTGGGAGAAAATTAGTTTCATTTTGGCGCCAGTGGCCAAACACTCCATAGTTTTGGGCATGCCTTGGTTATTGTTACATGAACCAAAATTCATTTGGAAAGAAAGGATCCTAGAATTCACTGACCCTCCCTGCGGTGAACACATGAATTGGGAAGAAAACCCAACGTCTCCTGACTCACCCCTCTCTGGCTTCCTCAGTGATTGCTCGATTCTATTGGCATCCCACCTGCATATCAGGATCTAGCCAGAGTTTTTCAGGAGCAGGAATGCGATCAGTTGCCACCCCACAGAGACACTGACTGTAAAATTGTCATACAACCAGGGGCACAACTACCCAAGGGTAGAATCTACCGCATGAGTCCCAATGAGGAGAAGGAACTTCGTGCCTTCTTAGACAAGAACCTTGCTCGCGGGTTTATACGGCGGGCTACCAAACACACACACGCTGCTCCCGTTTTGTTTGTCAAAAGAAAGATGGGTCTTTACGGCTTTGCACAGATTATCGAGGTCTCAATGCGGTCTCCCTGTCCAATAAATATCCTTTGCCTTTGATCAAGGACCTTTTAGATGCACTCGGCAAAGGACGCATTTTTACTAAATTGGACTTGAGAGAAGCTTACTACAGAGTCAGAATTGCTGAAGGTTATGAACACCTGACTGCGTTTAACACAAAGTTTGGACAGTTTGAATATTTAATAATGCCATTCGGGTTAAGTGGGGCCCCCGGAGCTTTCATGGCCCTTATCAACGAAGTTCTCCATGATTTACTGTACAAGGGAGTGGTTGTATACTTAGATGGCGTCTTAATTTACTCGCCAAACTGTAGAAGAGCATGAAATATTGGTTCGAGAGGTATTGAAACGCTTGCTTGACAACTCTCTCTTTGCCAAGCTCTCCAAATGCTGTTTTCATCAAACCTCCATTGACTATTTGGTTACGGATCTCGCCCGAGGGCTAAAAATGGATCCTGCTAAAATTGACGCAGTCCTCCAATGGCCTGCCCCCACCAACCGCAAAGAACTCCAGTCGTTCCTTGGTTTTGCTAATTTCTATCGTGATTTTATACCCCAATTTGCTGAACTGACTCTCCCTCTCACAGACCTCTTACGCACTAAAGGTAAAGATCCACTGTCCGCCAAGCCCGGGGCCCCCCTTTTCTGGTCTGAGGAATGTCAAACAGCCTTTCAACTATTAAAATCTGCGTTTACTCACCGAACCTATCCTAAAGCACCCTGACCCGGATCTCCCGTTTGTGGTTCACGTGGACGCCTCGGACAAAGCACTTGGGGCAGCCCTGTTGCAGAAAAATAAAGATGGTAGACTGGTTCCGTGCTTATTTGTCTAAAAAATTCTCTGGTGCGAACTCAACTGGACTGTGGGAGACAAGGAGACTGCGGCCATCAAAGCAGCACTCTCCACTTGGCGCCACTGGCTGGAGGGCTAAGCACCCCTTTCAAGTTTGGTGGATCATAAAAACCTGGCAGCTCTTTCCACCCCTCAAGATGTCCGCAAAACAACTTCGTTGGGCCGATTTCTTTTCTCATTTCTCTTTTACAGTCCATTTTTTCCCTGGGAAAACCAACAAATTGGCTGACGCAGCTCGCCTACCCGGGGAGGGGGGTGGGGCTGCCTTACGAGACATTCCACGACTGTTCTTACCTCAGTTGGGGTTGGCTGTCACCCGATCTCAAACGTCCACTTCTCCTCCACCCGTTCCCAGTCTCGTCTCTCCTTTCCTTCGGGAATTGGAGGAGGCGGGGCTGCATGAGCCTCCAGCGGCCGAAGGAGACTCCCAATTGCGTTTGGAGAATGGAGTTTGGCGGAGGAGGGAATGTTGGTACGTGCCTCCCCCCCTCCGCAAGCAGGTTCTTGAAGCTTGCCACGATGCCCGTTAGGCTGGACATTTTGGCTTTTGAAAACTCTGCACTTAGCCCGCCGGCAGTTCTGGTGGCGCGCAATGCTAAAGACATTGAGGCATAAATTAAGGGCTGCTCGGTTTGTGCAGAAGCCAAAACCATCTCGAAAGCCCCATGGACTATTGAAACCTCTCCCGGTAGCTTCCGCCCTTGGGAAGTCATCTCCATGGATTTCATTACAGATTTGCCCGAAAGTCATGGCAATACGGTTTTATGGGTGGTGGTAGACTTATTCTCTAAGCAAGCCCATTTTATTCCATGTGCTTCCATCCCCTCCGCTCCTAAATTGGCACGGCTGTTTATTCAACATGTTTACTGTCTCCATTCCGCCCCCGTTAAGGTGGTCTCCGACCGCGGCCCCCAATTCATCTCAAAGTTCTGGAAAGCGTTTTTGGGGTTGTTGGGGGCCGCCCGGGCCGTCGCCGCCCCCTACCACGTTCAAAGTGACGGCGAGACGGAGAGAACGAACAGAACCCTAGAGCAGTATTTACGTTGTTACACCAACTACCACCAAGACAATTGGTGCGAGCTTATTCCGTTTGCGGAGTACGCCTACAACAATGCGGGGCATAGTAGTACAAAGAAAACCCCTTTGAAATTGTGTCTGGTCGCTCCTTCCCGCCGTTGCCACAACTACCCGCGGCTGCTTTGGACCCCAGAATTTCAACAATGGATTTCATCCCTAGCCGAGGGATGGAAGTCGGTCCAGACCGCCTTACAACAAGCAAAGGACTCCCAAAAACTGCAAGCGGATAAACACCGCTCAGATTTCCCTCTGCGTGTGGGCTCCTGGGTGTATTTATCTACAAAAAATCTCAGAGACGTGCATAAATATTCCAAACTTGGCAAGAGATTTGTGGGACCTTTTCAGATCACTAAAGTGATAAATGATGTCACTGCTCGCTTAGATTTGCCTAACTCTCTTAGTAACATCCATCCTGTCTTCCATTCCAGCTTGCTCAAGGAGGCTCCCGCTTCCGATGCCTGGCACGACCCGCCGGAGAGGCCCCCACCGACTATTATTGATGGCCACAAGCACTACGAAATTGACGCTATCCTGGACTCTCGCTTTAATCGCAAACGCTTGCAATATTTAGTTTCTTGGGTGGGATATTCCTCTGGGTATAATCAATGGGTTTATTCCGAAAACATTGAAGCCCCCACCCTTATTTCTGCTTTTCACCGCGCCTTTCCGCATAAACCTGGGGGGAAGGGGTCTTCTTTAGGGGAGGCAGAGTGTAAAGGATTCAATGGTGTTGGTAGTGAAGTAACCTTGAGTACATTCCACAGCCCGGGCGATGGGCCAGATGCATCGGCGGAGACTTTATCTTTGCGCGGGAGATGAAGACTCTGTTCCCATGGGAAGCAGGAAGGGGGGATGGGGTGAATGGTATTATAACCTGTGCTTCTGGCGGGAAGTGTCATTCCTGCCACTGCGTGTACTTGAGCTTTCTAAGATGTCTTAATAAATGGACTTTTACTCCCAAAGCCTTTTATTTCTGCGTCTATGGAATTCCTTACAGTTAGTGTGGCATTTGTTTATTTAGATTTGAGACTAGCTCATCACTCAATTCCACAGGACCTTTGAAGCAAATGACAGCATGCAAAACAATTAGTAAAGCATCCCATAAAGAGCAGCTCATTAAAAGCCTGGAAAATCCCAGAGGAAACCAAAAACAACAAGGAATATCTGGGCAATCTGGAAAAATGCAGTTGGCTCCCCAGGTGCTTGTCGAACAGACAAGTCTTTACTGATTTCCTAGACTAGAGTCACATACAAATGGTTCTAACCAGCACATTGGAAATTGATTTTTATTTATTTTGTTTGTTTATTTTTATATTTATACCCCGCCCTATCCCCTAGGGCTCAGGGTGGCTTACAATGGCATAAAGTCTGAAATCATACATAAAATTCATAAAAAACCTATCAATAACCATCAATAAAAACAAGTCATAAAACCATTTGAAACAGTCTAGCTAAAAAACCCAGATGGTGAGACAGATCGTTTCTTCCACAGGAGACTCAGTGGAGATATTGTAACCGAGAAACATCTGGCTGCTTCATAATGAGGGGGCCACTGGTAAAAAGTCCCCGTCCCTCCTGTCTGATGAAGGTAGTAGTCAGAGCAAAGCCCTGTCTAAAGACTGACTGCTGTGCAAATGGAGGCTCTAGAAACCTTGGCATGGATAAGGGCCATAAAATATTGGCTGCATATACATTTTCTAGTGGGATCCAATAGCTATATTCCCTCTCTGTTATCAGATCACTTTATTTCACAATGGTATACTTTGATCTTTAGAAAGGTTGAAGCTCTTGGTTTCCCCGTGGAATCACTCCTTATGCTCACAAAGGTGGAAGCCTTCATCAGTTAACAATAGGCCATTGGATCTTGATTCTCATAATTCGACTCCTGCTGCCAAGACCACCTATTCTCCGACCACATTATTAATCCCATCGCGAAATAGGAATTATGGCAGCATAACCCGTCTGCTGATTAATCCCACTCCAGAGGAGAGCTCTCGCTACTGCAAGATGTCATGTGCTGCCATCAGCTCTGCTGGAGGGAAGATTTAAGAATATGGAACGTTCTATAAGAGTTTGTTCATGTGATATGACTACGGTTGAAACACTTGACCATTCTCTGTTTCTATGCCCTAAATACAATAAGATACGCATAAAATACATGAATTCCATTTTCTTGCAATGTTCTCAGTGGCATGAGTGTTCTAAGATACCCAATCTCCTGAACAGCTCTGATGTGCTCTTTTGTGAAACTGTGGCAAATTTTATACTGGAAATTAGTAGTTTTAACTGCATTTCTTAACCTTGTTTTGTTTTAAAATTTTGTCCTGTTTTATATGCCAATAAAGGCTTGTGTTGTTGTTGTTGTAAATGGAGGCTCCACTCGGCTGGGATCAGAAACTGGAGGGAGGTTAATCAACAGGAAAATCCTTAACTGGTTGACAGTCCTAGTAAAGACCAAGCGTTTGGTCTGCTGCCCCCTGCTTGCTCTGCTCTTCTTCTGCTCTCTGCCTCTTCGCGAAGCCTGTCCTGGACTTTTCTTGTTGCTTTGTCTCCTGTTTTTACGCTTTCCAGTCTCAATAGCCAGCCCCCACCCCCCCCCACCCCGGTCAAAATAAAGTGATTTGGAAAAAAGAAAGAGTCCGTGCTCAACCTGCACTCCGTCGTCGGCATTGGCTCCAGGTGGAGGAACCGTCTGAGCCTGTTGCGACATGGAGAGCAGTCTAGAAATCTAGTAAATACATAAACAATTTTTTTAAAAAACCCAAAAACTCTTGAGCTGCAGCCCGTGTGGGTTTTCATATCTAGGATGAGACATTCTGTTTGATGGGCAGGGCTGCCCCCCACCCCCCCCAAAGTGGCAACTGTGTCTTTAGCTCCCTTTCTTGCCCTATAACAGTAATGGCGAACCTTTTCGAGACCGGGTGCCCAAATTGCAACCCAAAACCCACTTATGTATCGCAAAGTGCCAATGCGGCAATTTAACCTGAATACTGAGGTTTTAGTTTAGAAAAAAACGGTTGACTCTGAGGCATGCATTACTCGGGAGTAAGCTTGGTGGTAAGTCAGTGGCTTTGTTTTGAAGCAACAGTGTAACTCTTCCAACGGGTGAATCATGACCCAAGGAGGGTTTACTCAGAAGCAAGCCCCATTGCCAGCAACCGAGCTTACTCCCAGGTAAAGGATCGTGCTGTAGTTCTTCACATGAAAATCAGTGGGGTTTAACAGTGCTTCACGGGGTTACCAACACAGCTTCCCGAAAACTAGGTCTTAGGTTTAATGCTAATAATCGAGGCCAGAGGTCCAGGCCAGCCTAGATGTGTGGGGGTGGGGGCGACTCTGCACGTGCCCACAGAGAGGGCTCTGAGTGCCACCTCTGGCACCCATGCCATAGGTTTGCCACCACTGCCCTATAACATCTTGAGCAATTTGCCTGTCTTGATATCGTGCTTCATGGCTCCCTCTGATGTCAGCCGATGGTGCTCAGGCACAAATCAATGACACAGGTAAGTTGTCAAAGATACTACAGTGGGTGAGAGAGAATTAAGCACACAATTATCACTTTAGGGCAGTGATGGCGAACCTATGGCACAGGTGCCAGTGGTGGCACTCGGAGCCCTCTCTGTGGGCACACACACACAGAGTTCGTCATGTGGGGTGGAAAATCACCCCCCCACACACACACACACACATTCATGGGCTGGCTCCACTGAGCACGAGCAAGACACCGGGCTGTGCATGGTGGGAGGACTCTGGATATGCCTGGTGCCTGTGCTCTGGGTGGCTGCTGCCCAAGGTGGCGGGGGCAAAGGAGACAGAGATGCTAGAGAGGCACAGAACTGTGCGTGCAGGACTGGCTGGAGGCTAGAGCAGGCTGGCCCCTGCTCAAGCGGGTGGGGCGGAGGAAGAGGGAGCCAACTGGTTTTTTCTAAACTAAAACCTCAGCATTCAGGTTACATTGCCTGGTTGGCACTTTGCGATAAATAAGTGGGGTTTGGGCTGCAATTTGGGCACTCGGTCTCAAAAAGGTTCGCCATCACAGCTTTAGGGGGTGGCTTTCCCTGTCATGGAACATGTTGTTCCAGCCTCAGAACGACTGCTCTGTGAGGAAATATTTCCTGCTTGCTTAAAACAAACCAAAGGTCTTCTGGTCCCTGCAAAAAATCTGCCCCATATGAGTAAAAACTAGATGAAATGCTGGACGCTGCATTTGCCTCTAGTTCACAGGAGGACAAATCATTTGCCTCTGATGTCTCTCCAGGTGTTCCTTATTTGGTTATTCAGGCCACCTTTTCACCCCATTAGTGTCCCCAAAGCAGCAAGCATAAAATGTTAGAACACTTGAATCATTAAAAAGAACATATAAAATGATAAAATAATTCAGTGAAAACACACAAACGAAGAACACCAGAGCCAGGAAGGAGGGCCAGTAACTATTATTGGGGGTACACCAAACAAAACCAAGACGTCTTCACCCGCTGGTGAAAGACACCATTAGTGGGAGACAGATGAATCTACCTGGGAGGGAGTTCCACAAAGAGGGCCTTTCTTGGGTCGTTCCCCATCTAGCCCAATGTCTTTGTTGACCAGGTGTGGTGATGTCCTTTATGTTGTATCCTTGCAGGCAGACACGCTGAAGACATTTTCGGAGAACTGTTCAACGAAGCCAATAGTTTCTACCTGCGGATGAACTCCCTGCAGGAGCGGGTGGATCTGCTGGTGATCAAGGTCACTCAGTTAGACTCCACGGTGGAAGAAGGTAACTAGTGGCCCCCTTGGGACAAATGACTTCCACACCTCCCATTTAGTAGCTTTGTGTCATCCAGGAGTTGCAGCCGCCAACGGTGGCACCACCCACCAGCATTCAAAGTGGGGCTTTCTGTTTTCCCTTCCGGTGCTGCCCAATGAGCCCCCCTCCCCCGGTTTCTTCCAGTGAGTCCTCAGGAGCAGGAGGGGGTGAGAGGGGTTAATGAAATCCACAGATATTCTGAAGGATAGTTATACCTTTCTGCTCCTGTGTTAAAGACTGGGCAAAAAAATTGCAGCATTTTTAGTGTTGTATCCTGGTCTGAACCTGTGGAATAAATGTGGGAACAGTTTATATGGAAAAGATACAATGCCCATTTCCGGAAACAAATCTAGGGGACGTGAGCACTCCCCATTTTAACTCATCTCTTCTCATGCTTCCATTTTGCTCTGCAGTTTCACTGCAAGACATCAACATGCGGAAAGCATTCAAGAGCTCGACCATTCAGAACCAGCAGGTTTCTCGGAACTCCATCCCCAATCCTGTGATGGAGATGTACCAGCGCTGCGATAAGCCCCCACCACTCAACATCCTCACCCCGTACAGGTATGGCATTTGGCAAAAGGATGTCTGCTACTAACCTGATCTGGAGGAACCGGGTTTGATTCCCAGCTCTGCCGCCTGAGCTGTAGAGGCTTATCTGGGGAATTCAGATTAGCCTGTTCACTCCCACACACGCCAGCTGGGTGACCTTGGGCTAGTCACAGCTTCTCGGAGCTCTCTCAGCCCCACCCACCTCACAGGGTGTTTGTTGTGAGGGGGGAAGGGCAAGGAGATTGTAAGACCCTTTGAGTCTCCTGCAGGAGAGAAAGGGGGGATATAAATCCAAACTCTTCTTCTTCTTCTTCTTCTTCTTCTTCTTCTTCTTCTTCTTCTTCTTCTTCTTCTTCTTCTTCTTCTTCTTCTTCTTCTTCTTCTTCTTCTTCTTCTTCTTCTTCTTCTTCTTCTTCTTCTTCTTCTTCTTCTTCTTCTTCTTCTTCCAGCCCTCAAGGCCAGCCGTTGGTGAAACAGAAACGGATGCTCGGTTTGGGTGAAGTCTGGGGGCTGATGCTGTCTCTGAGGATGCAGAGATTTTCTGCTCTGATGTTTTCCTTTCCGGGCTCTGGAGAGACTTGCTTCCACTGCAGGAGCTGCTGAATGGCATTCCATCAGTTATGGTTAATCAAGTGCCATGAGGGTGCATGAGCAGCGCATCACAGTGGAAACAACAAAAAAAGCAGGCCTTTCGGGCTTCTGAACTATATAGTGGGAAAGACTGCAAAGGCTGGGATGGGGAAGGCCAGAGGAAAACGTCAGGTTCTTTATGAGGTTCTTCAACCCCCTGGGTGCGTTCCTGGTGGGCTCCTGCCCTGCAGCTTTATGGTGTTGACTGCTTTTAAACCCTTCCCTCCCATTTGGCTCTTGCTCAACCTCAGCCTCCCATCTGCAAAATGGGCTTAATAATGCAAGCCTATTTTCTGGGGTTGAGGGTTACAAAATCATTTAATGAATGCTCTGTGGCTGTATTACAGATGTTGTCAGTGGCTTGCCTATTGATGAGCGAGCTGCCGCCTCCTGCTATTTGCAGTTGGTCAGGAGCATCAGCTGGCTGAACTTCAGGACTAACTGTTTAGCCGTAGATCAGGGGTGGCCAACCTACGGCACTGCCAATTGGCCATGCTGGCCGGGGCTGATGGGAATTGCAGTTCATGAACATCTGGAGTGCCATAGGTTGGCTACCCCTGCCATAGATCCTGGGGGAAAATCTGAAAGCCAAGGACGATGAAGAACACAGCAGTGTGCGGAAGGGCCCTGGATCCCTGCCCACATCTATCTATCTATCTATCTATCTATCTATCTATCTATCTATCTATCTATCTATCTATCTATCTATCTATCTATCTATCTATCTATCTATCTATCTATCTATCTATCTATCTATCTATCTATCTATCTATCTATCTATCTATCTATCTATCTATCTATCTATCTATCTATCTATCTATCTATCTATCTATCTATCTATCTATCTATCTATCTAATCATATTTATATGCCGCCCTCCCCCAAAGGCTCAGGGTGGTGTTAGGCTCTTTGTGGGTGCCACCTTTTCCTTTGTCCCAGGCAACAGAAGGTCCAACATCCAGACCCCTCCAAAGTAGACAGACCCAGATGTGGTGTTTGGACCAGAACTGCTGCCCATCCCCATTCTAGCTTTTGGCTTGCCTCTAATAATCAAGGCCTTTCTAGGGAAACAGCCGATTGTCTCTGTTTCTCCTTCCAACCAATTTGTCCATTTCAGAGATGACAAGAAAGACGGCTTGAAGTTCTACACGGACCCTTCGTACTTCTTCAACTTGTGGAAGGAGAAGATGCTGCAGGCAACGGAGGATAAGAGGAAAGAGAAACGGAGGCAGAAGGTGAAAGTGGGGGGGCGGGGGGAGCTCGGAGGGGGAATGTTTCATAGTGTGGAAATCTGAGTGTGTCTGTCCAGGGTATGGGAATGGGTAAACTCCCTACCATAGGGTGGGTGAAATAAGAGAAGATTCAACCTCTGCAACTATGGCCTGAACTGCCCATTGTAATTTGTAGTGTGTAGGGTCAGAGTGCTTTTGACCACTCTGGGAAGAGGGGGCCCAGCATCTGGTTGGGACCCACCCACCCTGGAGGGAGGCAGGGAAGGGGGGGAGAAGCCCCAGCATCTGGTCATGGTCCACCCACCCTGGGGAGGAGGCAGAAGAGAGGGGGAGGGGTTAGGGTCGGATGTCAGGAGTGAGAGCTTGGGGCCCACACTGGGACTGGCACCATGGAATAATGGAGAAGACGGTTCATTCTTCTCACTGTCCCATTTTGCTAACCCAAAAATGGCAAGAAAGGTGGAGTTGTAGTTAGTCCATCAGGATAGTCACAGCCTCCAGTAGGGCAAATATTGCCTCACTGAGGGAGACTGAACCATGCCCCTATTTGAGACCGTGGTCCTGTTCTATGCAGTGAGCAGTAACAGACTCAGAAGCCCAGAGAAGGGAAATGGTGGTAAGATCAGGTCTTTTCTTTAAAAGGCTCCGGTGGAACAACTCGGTCTTACAGGCCCTGCGGAACTCTCCAAGATCCCGCACTTAGGGCCCGGACGAGAGTTGGAGGGAGGAGTGTTCCCATTCAGGGCAGGGGGGCCAGGGCCGTAAAAGCCCTGGCCCGGGTGGAGGCCAGCCGTGTCACAGCCGAATGCAGAGGCCGTGTAGGGATGTATGGGGTAAGGCGGTCCCGGAGGTATGAGGGTCCCAGGCTGCGCAAGGCCTTAAAGGTTAATACCCATACCTTGTGGATGATTCGGAATTCCACTGGAAGCCAATGCACCTGGCGCAGTACAGGCTGAATGTGGTCATGGTAGGCACCTCCTGTAAATAAGCGCGCTGCCGCATGCTGGACCAGCTTTAACTTCCGGATCAGGTGCAAGAGCAGGCTGGCGAAGAGCAAATTACAATAGTCTAGCCTGGAGGTGACCGTTGCATGGATCATGGTGGCTAGGTCAGCTTGGGAGAGGAAGGGGGCCAGGCGTCGGGTTCAAAATTCCAGAGGTGGACATGCAGGACACGCCCGTCCCCCGTTGCTTTTGCCAGGTGGTCTCAGCATTTCTTGCTTATCTGTGCTCGCCAGCTTGGCCCTGACCTGGATGGCGCACAGGAGCTCAACTTGTCAGCTCTTGGAAAATGAGCCGGGCTGGGCTTGGTTCGTACTTGGACTGGAGACCACCAAAGAAGTCCAGGGTTACTACTCGGAGGCAGGCAATAGTGAAACAATTTCTCTTGCCTCGAAAGAGGGGTTGCTGTTAGTTGGCTGCAACTGGACAGCGCATCTTGAGTCCTGCCTTGAAAGGACAGCTCAGTTCAGATGCTGTGTTTTTATCCTGCCCTTTCTCCATGCAAAATCCAGAGGTGGGATCCAGCAGGTTCTCACAGGTTCCCGAGAGTAGGTTACTAATTATTTGTGTGTGCCGAGAGGGGGTTACTAAGTGGTGATTTTGTCTCTTGATTTTTGCCTTAGTTACGCCCCTCCTCTCAGCAGTAGCGCGCAGAACTTGAAGCAGTCTAGCAGGAAGTGCACCAGCATGCGTGGCAGCTCTGCCTGCGTATTCATTTCCCCGCCCAAGGACCGGTAGTATAGGCTGCATCTGCTCGCCACAGCCCTGCTCGAGGAATGCTTCCTGCCCCTGGAATGCGCGGCCATTGCGCCTGTCAAGTGTTCCCACCCATCCCCCATTAGGCGCTTACGCCACAGTTTGAATCCCACCACCATGGGAACCTGTTACTAAAATTTTTGGATCCCACCACTGCAGAGACCCTTGATAGGATTCCTAGGAAAATGACGGAAAGCCATTTGTTTGTTTCACAACGCATGTGGTTTTCCCACCACACTGACAACATGCTCTGAGCATCTGCAGGGAAGAAACCATGTGTGGCTCTTCCTCCTCCTCCTCCTCCTCCTCCTCCTGCTCCTCCCTCCTCCTCCTCCTCCTCCTCCTCCTCCTCCTCCTCCTCCTCCATTCTGTCCTCCCAGCCACCACCTCAAAAAAATCCCAACGAGAGTGGCAGCACTGCAGTCCAAGCTCTGCTCACAATCAAGTTCGATCCCAACGGGAGTTGGTTTCAGCAACCTGGCTCAAGGTTGACCAAAGCATGCCTAGCAAAGGCTGTGACATGATGTTACATGCTGGGTGACCCAGCGCTTGCACCTTTGCCTTTTCTCCAAGGAGCACAGTGTGGCCCCTGAGGTTCTGTCCACTTCCATTTAGTCTCACAACCTCTCCAGCCCTTCAAGGACATGTCAGGACCCCCCGGACTGTTTAGGGGAAAGCACTTCTGTTTTAGCAAAAGTCTTCATTCAGAAACAACGGTTCAGGCAAAATTGGCCACCAGACATTTATTTGACAGAACTGGAACGATCTGCCAAAACTACCCTACAAACACAGAAAGCAAATGACAGCCGCCGCCACCACCCCGCTCCAAAACACACACCCCCTTCCCAGAGAAACTCGACTCTTTCTCTGTCAGCTAGAAAGGAATGTGGCTTTCTTATCTCTACACCAGGGGGCTGTCAGCAGCAACAGGATGTGGATTCCCAGGACAGTGAGGGAAGGGTGGGGGGAAGACAGTTGACCATACCCACTTCCCATCAGGAGGATAACTATGGTCAGGCCCAGTACAAGACTGGGTATGACAGGACAACACAGACTCTTTGGCCCTTTTTCTGCACAGGCCTCCAGGGCGCCCCTCATGCCCGCCAAGAATTCTGCCGGCCGCAAGTGGAAGGCCGCTCAAGACGCACTAAGCATGCAGAGGTGGCTCCAGCAGAGTTTGCCGGGGTCAGGAGAGGCGGCTCCACATGGAGCTTCGCCTCGTCTCACCATACTAGCAGTTTGTTCCCGTCCAGCGTGGCACCTACAATGCTTTAAGCCTCATGCTGCCCTCCGACCTCCAAGGGTCGTGGAGGGACAGCATGGGCGGGGCTTAGCTGAAGACAGCAGCAGGCGACGCCGAATGGGGACAAGCGCGCAAGTAAGTTTGGCAGGGAAGGGGAAACAGTGTGTTCCCGGGCTGTGCCCGCTCGCGACCGCGCCGCAGGGAACATCAAAGCTGTTTTTCTGAAAAACACCCCTTTAAAGGGGTGTTTTTGAGGATGGCCTGACGCCGCCCTGAGGGAGGGGAAGGGGACCCAGGTTGGCGCTGCTGTGTTTTAGCAGCGCCGCCTGTGCGAACGGCGGCCTGGGGGGTGCTGAAGCGTTTTGCAAATCGCCTCAGGCCGGGCCGCTTTTGGCTCCTATTGCGGAAACGGCCTCAATGAACTCTCCAGGAGTCTGAGGTGTTTTACAGAAAACGCAGGGATGTAATTCTCTTTGATTGTACCAGTTCCCAGAATCCCACGGGTGCCTGGCATGGCTGAGCAATTGTGGAAGAGGGCGGCGCAGGGTTTTGTTTCACAGTGTTACGAACACCTGCCGGCTTTCCCCATCAGCTCTTTGTGGTGGGATGGATTGTTCCACTTGAGAACACTGGTGGGAGAGGGTCAGTTTTTGAATGCTGACTGTGACAGCTCAGGGCATGGCCCACGTCTGAGGCGATCGTTTGTCCCAAACTTCCAAGCCACCCTTATGTCACCAATGTTAACAAAAGCACAAACAGGGGCAAAGGAGAAGGAGAGAAAAAGGAATTCCCTTTTCCCTGACACCTATTTCAAAGTGCCAAGCCCCAGGAAGATATTCCCTCAGGAAACTGTTTCCTCTCTAGCTGGAGGGATCTCCCCTAATAAAAACAAAAATATTAACGTTCGCTGCCACCAAAAATATAATCTGTTCTGTAGCCCATAATCTGATAAATGGACACCACTCTTTCTAGGAACACCCACAGACAAAATAGACTGGAACGGTTGTAACTTAAACAAAACTTGAACAGTTTATTACTGGCTTAAATGTAGGATTCTCAGGTAACCTGAGAGGGTTTTAAAGCTTGTTGGTTTCAAAAGCTTATTGGTTTCAAGAGCTTAATGGTTTCAGAGATGTTGTTGGCACTTCAGTTTCAAACATTCACAGGCACACGCAGGTGTCACTTAAGAAAAGATTTTACTTCAGAAAAAGATTTGACTTTAGAGTATCACACTCCCTCTTCTGTCTGACTCCTGCCAGACCAACAGCAGTGACAGATCTCTGCTTGATCTGCTCACTCTGCCAAAACGCACCAAAAGGCACCAAGAACCAAAAGAAAAAGCTCCTCAGCCCTCTGGCTGACTCCTTTTATATTCTGGCCATTTCCCTCTAGCCAATCAGGGCTGGCCAGGGCTTAACCCCTTTCGGGCAGACTCTCACCCAGGAAACTGAATGCCTTATAAGGGCATTCGTCACACTGACGTAGGCAAAATAAACAAAAAAACTGAGAGATACTCCCCTTCAGGTAGACAAGCAGCCCATCAGGAAGTCAGCTTGTCTAGATCTATTCTTCTTGTTGTGCTCGGGGTTTTTTTTTTTTTGCAAAGGTTTCTTTTTTTAAACAAGAGGCGTGTTCAGTGATGGCATTCCCGCCTGTACAGTGGTAAAGTCCAGTTTCCCTCAGAGTGGGAGTGTGTGTGTGTTTCTGCCTCCTTAGCGTGTGGCCAGGCCTCGGACAGCTAGTTCTAGCCAATGTTGCCGTTTGCACCGCTGCCTGGTTGCTGGCTGACCCGGCAGGTGTCTCTTTGCTTCCAGGAGCAGCGGCTGGTTGAAGATTCCACCCGGGAAGTGAAGAAAGTGAGGAAAGCGCGGAACCGGCGGCTGGAATGGAACATGATGGCCTATGATAAAGAATTCCGACCCGATAACAGGTTCTCCCCCTCCCCATATCACATGGCCTCATCGGAAGGATCGCTGTCCCCAGATAATAGGCAGGTTTTATGTATTACACGCTTCGCTTGACCTTTCTCTTTCTTTGCTGTCTTTGGCTTGGCTTTTCTTTGACCTCTTTTCTTCTTCTGGATGCCGTTCCCACTGGCAAAGGGCTCTGCACTGGGTAGAGGCAGGATCAGGGCAATCCGGGCCTTACAAAACCTCCCCCAAGGACGGGCAGCATGCGCCTTGCTCGGGCACGACCCCCTCTGCAGCAGTGCTCGCATGGCCTGAGTTGTGTGCCGAGATAAGAAATGAGACTTGCTCTGCCTGATCGACAATTGCGACCTGTGAATGAGCTGCAGGGCTGCCTTACTTTCCCCGCTTCGTGCTGCATGCCTGCATTTTTCTAGGTGCCCATCCCTGATTTCCTTACCTTGGCCCCGGTGGCTGTTAGATGCCGGCATATTCCTCCCTTCACTGTGGGTTCCCCCCCCCACCACCACCCAGGAGTACAACCTTTGGTGTTTTTGTGTATGACAGATCTTATGCGTCAGATGCAGCTGATCATTCATACCCAGCCAGTCCTAACCACCATGCCCAGCAAATCTTAGCGCCAGCCTCCCACTTCTCAGCAGACAACAAAGAGGTCATCTTGGTGGCCAGCCACGGCCAGGACCACGTCTACAGGCCCTCAGTGGCAGGAAACCGGCAGAACAGTCTCAACCGGGTCCAGCAGCCTCACGTGCCGCAGCCGCCCGAGACTATGCTGAACGGGCCGAGGCCTCAGATAGTCAAGGATTATGGGTATGGATCCCAATGCACATTTTTTCCCTGTTCAAGGTGCGGATTGTCCCTCCGAGAGGTAGAAATGATGGGTACCAAAGAGAAAAAAAGTTATCGTTAGAACGAATGCAGAAAAAAGGATAGAGGATCATGCCCCTCCTGAGAGCAACAATGATTATTGGAGGCCTCCTGGGAAGATGTTTGCTTTTCATTCATCGAAACCAGCAGGCGATAGTGAGGTATCAAGGAGGGGACTGGGTGTTAGGGTCTATATCACAGGTGTAAAACTCGCGGCCCTCCAGATGTTATGGACTACAGTTCCCATCATCCCCTGCCAGCATGATGCTGGCAGGGGGTGATGGGACCTGTAGTCCATAACATCTGGAGGGCCGCGAGTTTGACACCTGTGGTCTATATGGAGAACTTTGACTCTAGAAACCTATTCCCTGAAAAACACTGGTCTTGTAGGGTGCTACCAGACTTGAATCTAGCTCAAGACCCGTTAGGGGCAGTGAAACCTTTTCGAGACCGAGTGCCCAAATTGCAACCCAAAACCCACTTATTTATCGCAAAGTGCCAACCCGGCAATTTAACCTGAATACTGAGGTTTTAGTTTAGAAAAAGTGGTTGGCTCCAAGGTGGCCGTTACTTGGGAGTAAGCTTGGTGGTAGTTGGTGGCTTTGCTTTGAAGCAACTGTGCAACTCTTTGAACAGGTGAATCACGACCCATTGCCAGCAACTGAGCTTACACCCAGGTAAAGGATCACGCTTCAGTTCTTCACATGAAAATCAGTGGGGTTTAACAGCGCTTAACAGGGTTACCTACACTGCTTCCCCAAAACTAAGGGCCTTTCCCCACTTACCTTAAGCCCCACGCTACTTGAGGAGAGTAGCGTGGGGTCCCCCAGCACTCCCCACGAGAGGGGCGGTGACAGTGCAGCCGCCCCGACGCTGCCGCTGTCGCACTCCCTCAGCGCGCGGCATCCCTGGCGCTCTTGCAAAGGGCGCCTTTTGATGACCCTGCACAGAGCACGGGGTTGTGGGGATGCCGGGGCGCACGCCAGGGATGCTGCGCGCTGAGAGCAGCGCGCGGCATAGGGGGGATAGGGGAGAGTGGGGAAAGGCCCTCTGTCTTAGGTTTAATGCTAATAATCGAGCCCAGCGGCCCAGACCAGCCTAAATGTGTGTGTGTGTGAGATTCCCCCCCTCCACATGACAAACTCTGTTTGCGTGTGCCCACAGAGAGGGCTCTGAGTGCCACCTCTGGCACCCGTGCCATAGGTTCGCCACCACTGTGTTAGGGCTTCTTGGGAGGAACCCTCACCATTTTGCAGTCTCTTTTCCCTCTGTGTAAACAACAGCCCCAATTGGCTGGTATAAAATCAACACTCATTCCCCCACCAGCCTCAGGAAGCCCGCTCACCCTTTGAAACTGGGCAAGGTCAGAAAGCTGGGCTGACTGAATGAGAGATCTCTTTATCCTTCCTCTGAATCCATTGCTCATTTTAGCTCCCAGCCCCCTTCTAATGCACTGCTGTAGTTGTCACTACCTGATAAACAAATGCCAAAAAATGAGCTCATGACCCAAATTCTGCCATTTCTATGCAATGGTTAACCCACATTTGTCAACAGAATTTGGTCTGTGCTTGATCATTTTGCAAAGGTTTGTTTACAATCTTGTGTGCTTTTTTCCCTGAACACCAGAACTATAAATTAGGGGAAAAAAATAGATCAGGCCCAAGGCCCTTGAATGATCGAGGTCTAATGGCTGAAGTGCACAGAGAGCTATTGTATTGTGGCTTCTTCCAGACACTGGACCATTCAGTCTCAAGTGGCGAAGCATTTTCCTGCTCCCTAACAAATGCACAGAAATATATAGGTTTTTCAGTGGGTGTGAGCAGAGGCTGTGTCTCAGCAGGTGAACAGTATGGAGTCAGTTGCTATAGGAAGCAATTAAGACTAGCTTCCCCACTGGTTTGTTTGCTTTGACATGTCAACAGTTTGTGATGGCTTCCTTTGTCAGGACCACGGACAGCAGTTCCCAAGAGCATTAGTTAAATACATTCATTCATTCATTCATTCATTCATTCATTCATTCATTCATTCATTCATTCATTCATTCATTCATTCATTTTATCCTGCCCCTTCTCCAGCAATTTGGGTTTGGGATGGTTAAAAGCATAAATAAAAATGCAAATATTTTAAAGATAAACCCAGAGATACTTCAAGTGTACACTCAGCAAGGGAGCTGTCTAGCGGTGGTGCAATTGAACAGTCAAAGTGCGGGAATTATTAATCTCAGATGGAAATACTCTTAAGAAATCTTGGAAACACCTTGGTGAAAGAAGAAGAAGAAGAAGAAGAAGACTTTGGATTTATATCCCCCCTTTCTCTCCTGCAGGAGACTCAAAGGGGCTGACAATCTCCTTTCCCTTCCCCCCTCACAACAAACACCCTGTGAGGTGGGTGGGGCTGAGAGAGCTCCGAGAAGCTGTGAATAGCCCAAGGTCACCCAGCTGGCATGTGTGGGAGTGCACAGGCTAATGTGAATTCCCCAGATAAGCCTCCGCAGCTCAGGCGGCAGAGCGGGGAATCAAACCCGGTTCCTCCAGATTAGATACATGAGCTCTTAACCTCCTACGCCACTGCTGCTCCTAGCAGGCATGGGCAGGCACGGACACACATACAGAGACTAGGGAAAAGGCAGGGAAAAAATAGGAAGTACAGGTATTTGAGAATTATTTAGAGAGCCATACAGGTGGACTAGAACCAGGATGTTGCCAGGGAAATATCTGTAGCTGGAACTGGCCAATAAGAGCCGATGGGTTCTCTGCAGGGGTGTAGCTGTGCTTGAACCTGGGTGGACAAGATACCATTTCAGCCTGGGGTCTGGAGTCTTACCACTAGAGGCAACCGGACCCAGGTCAGGAGACCTCCGGTTCTTGTTCTGGTGGCTTCTGACGTGTACCCGTAGGACATACCTTCTCAGATACAGACCTTTAAAAGATGTAAAGAGTGAAGAGTCCTACTCTCAGCACTGTTTCTTATGTTGCAGTCTCCTTTCTCCTTGGTAGTTAAGCATACTTAAAGAGCACAACTTTTTAAATCTAGCTGTCGTATTCTTGGGGCCACCGGGATCTTGAGGCAGCTGTCCATTTTGGGATAAGTGCTCCTGGTAGTTGGAGATTATCCCTATTCATAGTTAGCAGAGCGGCACAGGTGGCTAGAACACAGCAGAAGCCTTACCTCGTGTGTGTGCATGCGTGATGGATCCCAATGTGCGGCAAGCTTACACAAAAGAAAGTCGGAGTCTAATAAAAAGAGTATTTATTAGTGAACTCCATTCTGGATAGAAAGGTAGGTAGATAGAGTCACTATGCTATCCTCATCTAGCTGGATGGAGATGGATGCGTGGAGCATCCATCCTCTCTCTAGGCATGGTAGGAAAAAGAAGTGAGAAGGGGTCGAGGAAGAAGCCGGAAGGAAGGAAGTCCCTGAGAGTATCAGTCTAACATCAAAGGGATAGAACGAGCATGATAGAGTAAAGGTGTCAAATCCCTATGTCCCTATCTAGCCACTAGCTCTCTAGTAAAAACCCCCTCTGTAGGTTGAGGCAGGAAACAGCGTAACAGTGTAAAGTCCTTCTCTTCCAACAGTCCAGAGGGGTTCAGAAGTGTATTTTGGGGTTCAGTCAATGAAAAGGGCAACCTTCCCACAGCCATTAGTCTACAGTCAAGTCAGTGCTGTTTAGCAGTAGAGGCTTTGCTGTGGAGGAGCATGAACCATGATCTACACATTTCAAGACAAATGTGACATTCAAGAGTCAATGAGGTGTAGCAGTTGGGAGCAGTGGATTCTAATTTGGAGAACCAGGTTTGATTCCCCACTCCTTCACACAAGCAACACAGTCTTATCTAGTCTATGAGATTTGTCTTCTTGTTCCTCTGCATGAAGCCTGCTGCGTGACCTTGGGCCAGTCAAAGTCCTCTCTAACTTCTCTTAGCTCCGCCTACCTCACAAGGGGGCTTTCCGCACTGACAGAGTTGTACTGGTTTCTATCTAGGTTCACCTCAGTGTATCCGCACCGCAATCGAGCTCAACGTTGTTTTGTCTCAGTCCCCCCCCCCCTCAGAACTGCGACATCCCTGTCGCAGTTATGAACTGCACCTTTCTGCTGGAACAAGGTTGATACCGCTTCGAAGCTTCGAAGTGCGGACGCATCGAAACGACACCTCATCCGTTCAACCAATCAGGAGCCGCTTTTGTGGCATGTGCAGAACGGGAGAGTCGTGGCGGGCATGTAACTGTAAACTGTAAAAAAAAAAAGAACGCTCCCATTTCCCATGGTAACACAAGCTCCAATCATGATCGAGGAGCGAAACAGGCACCAAGATGATCCCGCCCACTTAGCTCGGTTCCAGGGGGCCAAGTAAGTTGCTGTGCAGACAGCCTGGAATCGCCCCCCACTGAAGGGAACCGAGTCGACCTTAGCTCCCTTCTGTAGTGCGGAAAGCTCCAAGGTGTCTTTTGTGGGGAGAGGAAGGGAAAAGGCCTTTGTAAATTGCTTTGGGACTCCTTGCAGGAAAGAAAAGCGGGATCCCAATTCAAACTCTTCTTCTTTCTTCATGCATTCTAGTAGACTTCAAAAAATAAACCAAGAACAGGCCTGCTGGATCAGACCGAAGGTCCATCTTGTTCAGCTTCCGACTTCCAATGAATCTGTCGTTTCACAGAACGCAGAAGAACAGAAATGTTCAAGGGGAGGGATTTTTGTCAAGTGATTAGAAAATGTAGTCTCATAGAACATCTCAGGAAGTCACCTTTATAAAGCCAGGTTTTTGTAGCCTGTTGCAATGTTCAATGTACGAATTTCCTTTTCCTGCCTTGTCTTCTAGCTTTGTATGTCACGCTGTAGGCATATTCTATTGCCTTAGAGAACTTTTTGTTCGTTTGTAGCATTTCTCAATCCCATCATTCTAATCCGGCTGCATTATTTATTGCTGTCTGCTTGAACTGATCTTGCTGTTTTGTAATCTGCCTTCAGCCTCAGCCAAAAAGGTAGGTTATAAATGAAGGCAATAAATAAATAGCGGCCAGCCAAACCCTCCTGGGAGATGGATGTGACTGTCCTCCCTTGTTGTTTGTCTCCCCCCCACACCCCAGCCCCCATTACTGGCAGGCAACCTCTGACCTTTCAGCCAGGCTGGCTAAGAGCCATTGCTGGCTTCTCCACCACGAATTTGTCAAAACCCAGCGGAACCCCTCATCGTAGTTGATGGCCGCTGCGTCTCCGGCGATGGCCCTGGCCTCCAGGACGTTGCCCAAGTGTTCCCAAAGCTGCCATGCCCTCAATGGGAAGGCGGCGGATATCATGGCAGCATAGGCCCAATAACCATCAAGCCAATTGTCAAATGTACGCTCGACCCTCCGCTTCTTCTTCGACTTGGAGACCCGCCCAGTGAGCCCCGGTGGGCCATCCGGCCGGCCCAACGCGAACCACCACGGGGGGCCCTCCCGCAGGGGGCGCCTGGTTTAAGCTGCAGCTGTCTGTCTGTGCAACAGGGGACACAGCAAATGACTCAGGCATTTGGGGGTGGCCAGTTGGCTTTCCCTATTTTAACATCAGGTGTATATGATGGTGGCCATTTTACAGACATTGTTTTTTGGGGGGCTGGCTCCCCTCCCTGGCCACTTGATACAACTTCCATTTTAAAGCTTGGACAAGCTGCTTTTGGAACCCTCTGGTCTTGTTTCGAAAAGCTCCCAGCTCTTCTGGGTTGAGTCAGCTTCAGACCAGAGAACTTTTCCTGTACATTGATTACAATCTGATAGGAAAACTGCGAGTATTCCAGGGTGTGTAACAGACACAAATATTTGTGTGTATGCCCAGATGTTTTTCCTGGATGGCAAAATGGACATGTGTTTTGTCTGTGTGTGTTCTGCTTTTCCAAGTCGTCACAGTGTTTGTGTAGGAAAATTGCCCTGTGCAGCGAGACCCCCCCTGAGTCTAAATGTTCTTGTTGCATTGTGGTAACGTCAGGGACAGATTACTAGCACTGCATTTCTATCATCTCCACTGGGGGACTGACTGGCTTGGCTTTGGTGTCTGGTCAGCGTGTTGGCCTGCACAGCAGGGGACCCATCCAGCCAAAGGCAGCTCATGGAAGCTGGAGACACCTGCTGCTTTTGCTGGGACAGTAAAAAGCAAGGGAGAGAGAGAGAGAGAGGGCTGCCAAACACTGAAAATGCTGGGGGGAAGAATTAGGACGAATAAAAGGAAACACTTCTTCACGCAACGTGTGATTGGTGTTTGGAATATGCTGCCGCAGGAGGTGGTGATGGCCACTAACCTGGATAGCTTTAAAAGGGGCTTGGACAGATTTATGGAAGAGAAGTCGATCTATGGCTACCACTTTTGATCCTCCTTGATCTGAGATTGCAAATGCCTTAGCAGACCAGGTGCTCGGGAGCAGCAGCAGCAGCAGGCCATTGCTTTCACATCCTGCAGGTGAGCTCCCAAAGGCACCTGGTGGGCCACTGCAAGTAGCAGAGAGCTGGACTAGATGGACTCTGGTCTGATCCAGCTGGCTTGTTCTTATGTTCTTATGTTCTAAACGTGGGGCATTCCACTGAATATGGCTGGTTTGCTGTATTCAGCTCAGAGGTGTGCCGGTTGTGCAGCACTGGCCTGGGAGTGTCAACTGATTGTTGGTTTGTTAGAAGATTTGTGGTTCATTTTTCAGCCTAGTGAGCTGAAAAATGAAGGTGCAACAGTCAAACAGTAGAATCTGCCCTACAGTGTTACTGTGGCATAAAATGGCACATGCTGAGCAATGGGTGCATGTAACAATAACCCAAGCCTTTATTGGCATATAAAACAGGACAAATTTTTAAAACAAAACAAGGTTAAGAAATGCAGTTAAAACTACTAATTTCCAGTATAAAATTTGCAACAGTTTCACAAAAGAGCCCATTAGAGCTGTTCAGGAGGTTGGGTATCTTAGAACACTCATGCTACTGAGAACATTGCAAGAAAATGGAATTCATGTATTTCATGCATATCTTATTGTATTTAGGGCATAGAAACAAAGAATGGTCAAGTGTTTCAACCGTAGTCATATCACATGAACAAACTCTTTTAGAACGTTCCATATTCTTAAATCTTCCCTCCAGCAGAGCTGATGGCAGCACATTACATCTTGCAGTAGCCAAGGCTCTCCTCTGGGTGGGATTAATCAGCAGACGAAGATATGCTGCATGGGATTAATAATGTAGTCGGAGAACAGGTTGTCTTGGCAGCAAGAGTCAAATTATGAAAGTCAAGATCCAAGAGCCTATTCTTAACTAGTCTGAAGGCTTCCACCTTTGTGAGCATAAGGAGTGAATCCAAGGGGAAACCAATAGCTTCAACCTTTCCAAAGATCAAAGTATACCATTCTGAAATAAAGTGATCTGATAACAGAGCAATGGGTGCATGTGTGCTCACCATCCGAGGTCTGGGCCTCCACGGCCCTCCTGAATCTGGCAAGGACATGGATCTCAAGGACTTCAGGAGGCAGCCGGTCCTACTGCCGGGGAAACCCAGCAGAGGAAGCTTACTCAGAAGTGGCCGACTGCTGTAGGATGAAACCACACCAAGTTGCCTGCAGCAGACCTCATTGAGTGACAGAGGAAACACAAACTCCCTGGAAACCTGCCTGTAATGGCAATTGCTGCGCAGTCACCCTCATCCAATCTGTTACTGTCCTCAGATAAGTGTTTGAAAGTGAGATGGCCTCTTTTGGTTCAGGCGTAAAGGAGAACTAGAACGGTGTGTTACATGCACATTGCCCCTGTAGGCCCCTCCGTTCCTCGGAGGAAGACCTACTTGTGATCCCTGCCCCCAAAATGATCAGGCTGGCCTCGACGAGGGGCAGGGCCTTTTCAGCCCTGGCCCCTACCTGGTGGAACAGGCTCCCCAGGGAGATCAGGGCCCTGCGGGACTTACAGAGTTTCCGCAGGACCTGCAAGACGGACCTGTTCCGCCAGGCGTTTGGCCAGCCTGGTTAAAAATACATCTACCATGTCATCTGGCCTCCCATGGGCACAAGGGGGGGAGGGGGGTAGCCAGACGCCGTCCACATTTTTAATGGGTTCTGTTTTTATGTAATTGGTATTTAAATTATGTTTTAATGTATGTTTTAACCTGTGAACCGCCCTGAGCCCTCAGGGGGAGGGCAATATATAAAACTAATAATAAATAAATAAAAAATAAAATAAAATGACAATTGGCTCCAAAATTCTGGGCAACCTGTCGCAGCAGTGCCATGAAGAGCTACTGAGACAGGTCGGGGAGAGTGTAGATCTGTGTGGGGACCCCTAATGTGAGCTGAGAAGGACTCAGAGGAACCCATGGCCCCCTTCTGAATGCTGATGCCGTGCCCGGAGCTACTCTGGCCCGTCCAGAAGGATGCGAAGGAAGGGTGCATCCATATGTCATTGGATTATTGTGAAACAGCCATCGTTTGCAACTGAGTTATTCTGTCCAGATAAGAACAATCCAGTTGCAGGTCATTGTCTTGCAGTGTCCAGTGATGTGTGGATGCAGCCAAGAAGAGACCCAGGAGAATCCAGAGTCTCACTGTCCCTCCCTGTGGAGGTCATCAAAGGCCAAACTTGTTGGATAACCTCCTTGGAGAGGTTACACCTGACCACAGGGGTCTGCAACCTGCGGCTCTCCAGATGTTCATGGACTACAAATCCCATCAGCCCCTGCCAGCATGGCCAATTGTAGTCCATGAACATCTGGAGAGCCACAGGTTGCAGACCCCTGCCTTAGCATTACAAGCAGAGTGCACGGAGGCCTAAGCACAGCGGAGCTTCTCCTAAACATGCGTGTGAGCACTTTGGCACAAAGCAAAGTCGGAATCGTTTGTAATTTCTAATCTAATAAAAAGAGTCCTTCCTTCCTTCCTTCCTTCCTTCCTTCCTTCCTTCCTTCCTTCCTTCCTTCCTTCCTTCCTTCCTTCCTTCCTTCCTTCCTTCCTTCCTTCCTTCCTTCCTTCCTTCCTTCCTTACTTACTTACTTACTTACTTACTTCCTTCCTTACTTACTTACTTACTTACTTACTTACTTACTTATTCGATAGACCGCTCTATCCCCGAAGGGCTATTTATTAGTGAACTCCATTCTAGATAGAAAGGTAGATAGATAGGTTCGCTAATCTAAATAATCTAGCTGGATGGGGATGGATGCACTTAGCATCCATCCTCTCTCCACACAGGGTGCTGTAGAAGTGATCAAAGGAAGAGAGGAGGAAGGAGGAGTGATGCAGAAGGAAGGAAGTCCCTGAGAGGATCAGTCTAACATCAAAGGGATAGTGCCAGCATGATAGAGTAAAGGTGTCAATCCCTGGGTCCCCATCTAGCACCTGGCTTACTAGTAAAAACCCCTCTGTGGTTGAGGCAGGAAGCAGCATAAAGTCCTTCACTTCCAACATCCCCTCTCAGTGTTTCATGACGCAGTTCATCAGGTTTATCTTCTTTCTGAGTTCTTCAAAGCAGGGCCTTGGTAGGGGCTTACTGAGGATAACTGCAAGCGTCTCAGTGGTAGGACAGTAGATCAGTTGAATTACGCCATCCTTGTGGAGCTTTCTCACCATGTGGTCTCTCACATCAATATACTTGGTGCGTTTCTTTACACCTTCAGCGTTAAAGTCCTTCACCTCCAACAAAACTGAAGCCTGGAAGATCTGGATCATTTTGCTTGTCTGCTGAACGAGTGTGATGATCATGTTGGAGCTGCTCATCAGTCAGAAGTTGGCAGTCTGACCATAGTAGTGGGGAAACAGGTTGTCCACTTCTGTGACTGAAGCAGCTACTTTTTCAATGTTTGCCTGACATGTTTGGCTCTGTATTCTTAACGAACGGTCTACCTCCGTTTTCTTTGCAGCCCTCAACAGGTGCCGTTGGCTGAATATTTTGTCCCCCCCGCCCCTCCTCCCCCACCCCCTGTCATCCCCTCAGCCCAGACTGCCTTTGACAGCCCCATTTCTGCCCCTCCGGCTGCGGCGCCTAATGCAGCTACCTCTGTGGCTCTCTCGTCTTATGCGCCTTCCCCTCCGCCAGCCCCGCCCTGCCCCTATTCTGCCTCCCCCCCTCAGACTGGGCCGCTGGGGCCCCCAGTGGCCCCTCCTCCTCCTCCCCCCGGCCCTCCGACAGTGACAGCCTCGCCAGCTCACTCAGCGTCTCCCCCTGCCGCCTCGGTGGAAGCACGGAAACCTCAGATCCCGCTGATACCGATGAGTGATGCCCGGAGCGACTTGCTGGCCGCGATCCGCAGGGGTGAGTGTTTGGTTTCCACACTGGAGCGCTCAGAGAGGAAAAGAGGGCAAGAAGGCTGAACTCACCAGCCCCACAAATTGTGCTGTGGTCAGCTGGCCACTAATGGGGAGGTCTTCCAGGCACTGCTCCACTTCCCGTCACCTGCTGTCTCCAGAAGACCCTCACGTGGCTGATTTGATCCATTCGGTTGTGGAGCTTTGGGTCTTAGGCGGATTCCGCACGGGCCCCTGCATGTATGATGCCGGTGGAGCCCTGGGGCCATTGGCACGCTGAGGTATGAGCGGCCTCAGAGCAGCCGCGACCTGCAGAGGTGCCTGGAGAGTGGTTGGTGTTTGGAATATGCTGCCACAGGAGGTGGTGATGGCCACTAACCTGGATAGCTTTAAAAGGGGCTTGGACAGATTTATGGAGGAGAAGTCGATCTATGGCTACCAATCTTGATCCTCCTTGATCTGAGACTGCAAATGCCTTAACAGACCAGGTGCTCGGGAGCAGCAGCAGCAGCAGAAGGCCCTTGCTTTCACCTCCTGCACGTGAGCTCCCAAAGGCACCTGGTGGGCCACTGCGAGTAGCAGAGTGCTGGACTAGATGGACTCTGGTCTGATCCAGCTGGCTTGTTCTTATGTTCTTATGTTCTCCACATGGAAGCGCCTTTATTTTCTTTCCCCTCACTTATCTTCTTTCCCCGCAGAACTCCATAGGGAGAGAAGGCAAGTGTGGGGGGAAATGGAGGCACCGAAAAGCAATGCCTCCAACCTGGTGCTGTTTGCAACCTGGTGCTGTTTGCTGGCCGGGAAATGCAAGCAAAGCAAAGCCTTTATTGGCATACATAGAACAACAGCAACAAAACACAGCAAACATAAAAATTTTAAAAGGCAAAAAGGATAACCTCAGATATATACATATTGTTCCTGGCTCTGAATTATTTCCGTAACAAAGCTTGCAACCTCTTCACAAAAAACAGAATCAGAATTGTTCAACAAGAGAAATAATCTAATCGAATCTGTTAACTCAGATTGGAAGAGAGGGTGTAGATTGACATATTTAGATCTAATTTTAGCAAATTTGGTGCCATGTAATAGCTGGTGAGCCAATGTTTCAACTACCTTAGAATTACAGCTACACAACCTTTTAGATTTTTCCAGGTTATTAAACCTGCCATGTAGTAAGGCAGATGGCATGACATTGAATCTAGCAATTGTGAAGGCTCTCCTTGAGCAGGGGTTAGTTAGAAAATATAAGTAGTGGGCCATGCGACCCTGCTCAAATGGAATTAAAAATTGTGTGGGAGAGCAAGTTCTTTTAGCTGCTAGATACAGTTCTGCAAATTCCCAATCTAAGAGACGGTCTTTGAGTAGTTTGTACGCTTCTGAGCAGGAAAGAGAGTAGAGTGATTCGAGAGACAAACCGATAGATACAATTTTATTTTCAATCAGAGAAAACCAGGGGTTAGCCTGTGTGTCTGGGAGTATTAAGGAAACAAGGGAATGGGCTGGCTGGGAAATGCTGTTTCCCAAAAACAGTGTTTCTGCCTCAGTTGGGGGTGGGGAAGCATGGCGCTGCCTCAATGCAGAGGGGGAACGGTGCCCCTGGAATGGTGTTTTTACTGTTCCAGGGCGCTGTTTTTGGCCTGTGCAGATTCCGCCTTCGTCATGGCTGAGTGGTTCTACTTTTTGACAGGCTAAGCCCCCTTTGTAGTGCTCTGCCTTGGAACTCTCCAGAGACAGTGAGGTGCAGTGGATTCAGTAGTGCAGGGATCCCCCGACAATTTTGAGCAGATAGGGAGGGGTGTTTTGGGTCTTTTATAAAGGCTGCCTGTATGCAGTTCAGTCAAGAAAAGGAGCCACAGACTCATCTAGCTTGTGAGGCACATGTGGAAGCCCTCTAGAGCAGTGATGGCGAACCTTTCTGAGACCGAGTTGCCCTCATTGCAACTCAAACCCTACTTATTTATCGCAAAGTGCCAACCTGGCAATTTAACCTGAATGCTGAGGTTTTAGTTTAGAAAAAACCGGTTGGCTCCCTCTTCCTCCGCTCGAGAAGGGGCCAGCCTGCTCTAGCCTCCAGCAAATCCCGCGTGCACCGCTCTGTGCCTCTCTAGCATCTCTGCCTCCTCTGTACCCCACCCCGGGCAGCAGCCACCCAGAGCACAGGCACCAGGCCCGCCAGCCAAGTCCTCCCTACTCACTGTGGTGCGTGCACATCATGCTCAGTGGCCCAGGCCATCTTAGGTGTATGTGTGGGGTGTGTGTGTGATTTTCCACCCCCCAAATGATGAACTCTGTGTGGTCATGCCCACAGAGAGGGCTCCAAGTGCCACCTCTGGCACCCGTGCCATAGGTTCGCCATCACTGCTCTAGAGTTTGATGGACGGGGGTGGGGGGTGGGGGGGAGGTTGGGACTGAACCAAATCAGGACAATTTTTGTCTAGCAAATCTCCAGGCCTGACACTGTGGTTCGTATACTGAGGTATGAATCTGCGAGCCTCCAAGTTGTGTTTTGCATGTGCCATAAACTCAGGAGCTGAATCCAAATGCAACTCTGGGAGGTTCAGAAATGGACCCTCCACCTTTTGTAAATAGCAGCTGCATGAACACCAGTTCTGACCCACTGGTGCTGGTCTTTGAATGTCAAAGCCCTGCATGGCTTGGGACTGTGGTGTCTGAAGGACCGTCTTCTCCCGTATGTTCCTGTCTTGGAATTAAAATCTCAAGCAGAGGCCCTCCTGACTGTTCCACCAATCCAAGAAACTCATTTGGTGAATATATGAGGGACTTTTTGGTGGCAGCCCCCACCCTCCCCAAGGAGGTGCACCTGCCCCTCTCATTTGGCAGCTGAAGATGATGCTATCTAGGACTGCGTTTGGTTAAAGTAGTGCTTAATTGCAATTTAAAATGTTGGCCATGTGTATTTTTATTACTCTGTTTTATGCACATTCTCTTCTCTTCCATATTTATATTGCCAGCTGCCTTAAGCATCTAAGAAAGGCAGCTAAGAAATGTTTTAAATTGATGATAGTAATAGTTCCATTGGTGCCCCAATTTTGTAGAATAAGCTGTCATGGGATGGGGAGAACTGGGGTAGAAATATTTTAATAAAGAAAGAGAAATGTGCCATGTGGAAGAAAAGTTCAAAAAGTTCACCAGTCTCAGCATTATAGCTCTGATTCTGATGGGATCCTCCCCATTTTGAACTAAAGTTAAGGTTAACTTGCACACTAGAAAATATAATACGCCGTGGTTCCCTTCGCATAAAACTTGGACAGGGATGGTGAGCACAAATTATTCACTGCCTGAATGTTAATTGTGGGTGATTTGTATGTACTCTACATTGTTGACTACAGAATTTCCTCCCTCCCTCCCTCCCTCCCTCCCTCCCTCCCCCCCCCCCCCCCCTCCCTCCCTCCCTTCCTTCCTTCCTTCCTTCCTTCCTTCCTTCCTTCCTTCCTTCCTTCCTTCCTTCCTTCCTTCCTTCCTTCCTTCCTTCCTTCCTTCCTTCCTTCCTTCCTTCCTTCCTTCCTTCCTTCGCACCTGCAGGAATTCAGCTCCGAAAAGTCCAGGAGCAGTGGGAGCAGGAGGCTAAGAAGGAGCCCGTGGGGAATGATGTGGCCACGATCCTTTCCCGACGGATTGCTGTGGAGTATAGTGAATCAGATGACGACTCCGAGCTGGATGAGAACGAGTGGTCAGACTGAGAGAAGGGTGGGGTTCTCTAGCGGGCGGGGGGTTCCGAGTTCTGCTTGTCACTTTCCCACGAGTGGGTGTCTGTGGTTTCCTGCCCGTAAGTGTCAGCTGTTTCTGGCATCTCGTGTGGCTCATTCGGGAACGTTGCTGTCGTGCCGTGTGGTTGACAAAAACATCTGGGCCTCTTTGTGAGCAAGCGTGAATTGGCATCTTTTGGGAAGCCTTTTGGGGCTAGGATTCCACCCAACCACCCGCTCCCAGGTGTGAAAAATGACATTTGAATCCAGCAAAAAAGGAAGGCGCTTAGAGAGAAAAGAAATGACGGGCCCAGCGACAGTGGAGTGAGGTCATATTTCAGGAGGGGGGCAACTGTGGGAAGGAATCAACTGCTGGAGGCTACGCTGCCGGCTGAGCCAGATGCACTTTTTGTACTTAAATGCTACGGGGGTGGGAGCCTTTTCCTCTGTCCAATCCTGCCCTTTGGCCACATGGGTTAGAAGACTGCAAATCACTTGCTGATACCTTTTCTCCATTCCCCAGCATGTCAGGAAGCGCTTTCTGAGGCATAGCCATGGCTGTCAGCTTCAGTAAAACTGGAGAGCACTGCCGTAGTACTTTAAAGACACACGTGCGTCTGTTGTGGTAGACACTTTCACAAGTCAGAACTCGCTTCCTCTGGAAGTGGCCTCTGAGCACAGAGAGAAGAAATGACTCGTTTGTGTACAGAGTGAGGCCCAAAGGTCAGCTGAGGCAAAGGCGGGTAACTTAGGGTCACGGTCATCATCAAGGCCTGTGTGGCCGTGACCCACTCCCGACCAAGGGATGTGGAGGGTTGACGTGTGGATTACAGCAAAACATAACCTTGAGGAGTTCCTTTTGCATTCCCTCCCTCCCAGATGCCACCAGGAGATCACATTATGTGTTTAAGTACATGGGATATTGGTGTAATGTAATGTATGATATTGTTTAGTCTGTAATATATTTAATGATGAGAAATCCATTTATAACCATGAATGCCTACCCACTAGATAGGCAAACCTACTTTAATGGAGTATTTTGCAAACTCAGGAAATTACGAGTCGTCATAGTATTGATCAACCTTATGATTTTTTGGAATGAAGAGCAGAATTTATCAAATGTGCTGAATTTAAACAACTCCCACGTTGATTACTGTAATTAAGGGTCCAGCCTTTTATGACCCCTGACCTCAGGCAATGCGAAGCATCAGGCCGGGACGCTCAGCCTCGTGCAGCATTGGGGAAGTTTGATTCCCCGCCCCCCCCCCCCCAAAAAACACCTTGCACTTCAGTTCTGTTCTTTTTTTAAAAAAACTCCTTTTTCTTCTTTTGGTACTCAGGGTATTTATACCTTCTTGCTTAGATGACCACTTTACACGTTCACATCTGGCCTGGAAAGCTTAGACGCCATCAGTATTTGAAATGTTTTAGATTTCATTTATTCTTTTTTGTGTTCCTGCATTCAATTGTTCAGGGCATTGCAACAGCAAAAATGTTTCTTTTAATAACTGCAGAGAATGAAGCCAACAGTACCCCCTGCCTATCAGTCAAATACATCAAAAATAATGTTTCCGGTTGGAACATTCTGGTTAAACTGTCGTCACTCAAACAATAGAAAGATTCCAGTTATGTATATGGCACAATATATATGGCAAGAAAACCTGTGTCAGTTCACCTGAATCTTAACAAGCATGAACGTTTTATCACAAAAAGTGGTTTTCTAGACACTGCAAAACCAATCCACAATCACTGATCCTTCCAAATCACTGATCCTTTCCTGCAACCTGATCTGTGCATATTTAAAAGTTAAAGGTGCAAGCACTCGCAAGGTGGCATTCCATGGAAGGCGTTTATTAGGCAGACTATGTTTACGGGGTGGTTTGTCATGGCCTCCCCCAGTCGTCCACACTTTACCCCCAGCAAGCTGGGTACTCGTTTTGCCGACCTCGGAGTCAAGCTTGAGCTGGCTTATCTGAAACCCAACTTCTGCCGGGATCAAACTCAGATTATGAGCAGAACTTTGACCGTAGTACTGCAGCTTACCCCTCTGCATCACGGGCTCCTCATGCACAGGTACTTGCCCATAAGGCCCACTGAGTTGTACTTGTGAATGTGCAGTGGGTGAGTCATCATGTTGATCAACCTTATGATTCTTAAAATGAAGAGCAGAATTTGCAGATTGTGCAACGTAGCCTCGGTCTTCTGGAAATAACCCTACCCTTCCCTGGGAACTCGACCAAAGCCAAATCCCACTTTTAAGAAATCTTCCCAGAAAAGTAAGGCGCTCTGATCCGGTTAAAAATCAATTGCAACAAATTGGTTCCTTTGGTTTCAGTGAGATTTAGAACAAACTATAGCTGGATTGGGGCCAAGTTGTTTTATGACTGATTCCATCTTAAAATCAAGCCTTACATCTTGACAAAGATACAAATGAGAGTACTTGTGTAAGAAAAATACCCCCTGTCAATCAGCACAATAACTCAGTGATGGCGAACCTTTTTGAGGCCGAGTGCCCAAACTACAACCCAAAACCCACGTATTTACTGCAAAGTGCCAACATGGCAATTTAACCTGAGCACTGAGGTTTTAGTTTAGAAAAAACGGTTGGCTCCGAGGAGTGTGTTACTCAGGAGTAAGCTTGGTGGTAGTCGGGGGCTTTGCTTTGAAGCAACTGTACAACTCTTCCAACGGGTGAATCAAGCCCCATTGCCAGCAACCAAGCTTACTCCCAGGTAAAGGATTGCGCTTTAGTTCTTCGCATGAAAATCAGTGGGGTTTAACAGCGCTTAACAGGGTTACCTACACTGTTTCCCCAAAACTAGGTCTTAGGTTTAATGCTAATAATCGAGCCCAGCGGCCCAGGCCAGCCTAGATGTGGGGAGGGGGGACTCTGTTTACGCGTGCCCACAGAGAGGGCTCTGAATGCCACCTCTGGCACCCGTGCCATAGGTTCGCCACCACTGCAATAACTGCTGAATGCAGAGAGCTGAGAGTCCTGTATGCCCACAATCGCTGCAGGCAATGACGGCTGGAGGGGCTCCTTGCGTTGGCTGACTTTCTTTGCCCAGCAGCCGTAGAGAGGAATAAGAGAGTCATAATTAAAAGAGAATGAGCTTTGTCTGTATTTTCTAAGATAGCCGTGTGGCATTTTAGGGGGGGCAGCTAGAGTCAGATCTGTTCTTGTACTCCAGCTTTCAAGATGGCCGCTTCCATCAAATTACGGGGGAGGTGGGACTTCCTTCCCCTTGTGCTGTTTGTCCACTTCAAGGGTGCAAGAAGCTGCCCTTTCTCTATGTATGCCTCATTTCTCCTTGAGACTGTGGCTTGTTGGATCCAGAAGTGGGTGGTCATTGAAAATACAGGGACTGGCAGTCAGGAAGAAACGGAGCCAATCTCCAGTAGGTCTGCCAGCGCTTCAGGGGCCACTTAGTTCAGATCTGGCCAATAGCTGGATAGTGCCTCCACCTGCACTGCTGCCGTTCCCTTCCAGTGCCAAAGGAGGCTTCAGTGCCTGGCTTGACTATCAAGCCATTTTACCTTCCCAGTCTGCCCCAACAGTGAAAGGGAAAAAACCTACCTCCCCAGAAGTTATGCACTCTAGAGACTGGACTCTCACTTCACTGAGACCTACTTAGACCTTTGTCTACGGTACTAGAAAGACAGAGAGTGTCAGAATCCCCAAAACACACACACACACTCTTGTTGAAGAACAGTAGTTTTTAATGGTGTTGGATCTTCCCTGGCTAAAGCCAGAACTGAGATTTGCCCTCACAAAACCCAGTAATTAAAACAACTTGCACCCCCCAGCCTGGGAAAGCGCGCCTAAAAGTTACTGTCAGGAAGATAACATGAGAGGGGCAAACAGTGACCTTGAACACCACCTGGTACTGCACAACACTCTACAGCAGACCTGGGCATTATATGGCCCGCGGGCCACATCCAGCCCGCCGGATGACCCTGACTGGCCCCCCTGCCTTTGAAAGCCCCGCAGAAGCCAGTTGCCTTGGCTGCCGGCTTCTGCGGGGCTTTCAAAAGCGCCTTGCCCCCCTGCCTTTTGGCCCGGCCCTCCACAATATTTTCTGTTTCTTATGCGCCTCCTTGGAAAAAATAATTGCCCACCCCTGCTCTACAGAAACAGCGAAGAAACAGTTAGAAATGCATTTAACCCATTCCACCTCCCCCTGTGCATTAAGACAGCCGCATAAGCAAAAACCCCAAACACAGGCCTCCTGACAGAGAGTCAGCATTGTTTGTCAATAGATGGCCATGTTTGTTTTCAAGGATTGTCAGCTGTTTGAAGAGCCCTCTGGGATTGAGGAAGAAACCACCAGGCCACGTTATACAGCCTTCTGTAACAACCACAGTTGAGAAATTGAGATGTGGAAATAGCCAGCGTGGTGTCGTGAGGCCAGCCACAGGTTATGAGGTTGAGCGCTGACGGAGCCTCCGACTCAGTTGGGAATGAGTTGCTGTGGGGGAAGAATATCTACCCTGGCATTTCTGTTACTGTCACATGAAATTTTATTGTCTGTTGTAGAGCATATTTGTGGTTTTTGGAGCAGCAGTGGCATAGGAGGTTAAGAGCTCGTGTATCTAATCTGGAGGAACCGGGTTTGATTCCCAGCTCTGCCGCCTGAGCTGTGGAGGCTTATCTGGGGAATTCAGATTAGCCTGCGCACTCCCACACACGCCAGCTGGGTGATCTTGGGCTAGTCACAGCTTCTCAGAGCTCTCTCAGCCCCACCTACCTCACAGGGTGTTTGTTGTGAGGGGGGAAGGGCAAGGAGATTGTAAGCCCCTTTGAGTCTCCTACAGGAGAGAAATGGGGGATATACATCTAAACTCTTCTTCTTCTTCTTCTTTTGTAAGAAGCATCTATTTAAAATGATGGGGTTTTTGTTATTGTCTGTACAGGATTTTAGAACGTAATAGGGAGACAGAGGGAAAAGATGAAGAGTAGTGCAGAAATGGCTAGTTTGTATTGATCGGGTGACGATTGTTTCTCTCTCACACACACACACACACACACACACACACACACACACACACACACACACACACACACTCTCCCTCTGGACTTTGCTGAAGCTATATCTATAAAGAGCAGCCACCTTGGAAACTGTATGTAAGGTACCATTGAGTTGCAGCTCACTTATGGTGACCCTGTAGGGTTTTCAAGGCCAAAGAATTGCAGAGGTGGTTTGCCTTGGAATACCAGAGTGACTATGCAGGGAAAGGCAATGGCAAACCATCTCTGTTAGTCTCTTGCCTTGAAAACCACGTAAGAGGTTGACATGAGTCGGCTGCAACTTGATGGCACTTTACAAACACTCACACCCTTGAAAAATCCACCCATGTTGGAGAGCCAGAATGAAAGGCAGAGTTAACAGGCTTAACTGGCTCAGGATTGTGGTGGGAAGGAATCCAGTAAGGAATCGTCTTCCTCCATGCCTGATAATTGAATTGGCCAGGAGGTAAGGTGAGGAAGAGAGTGACTTCTGGTCATAGATAACATGGTTCAGATTTATAGGAAAGGTACAGTCGATTTTCTTCAAAGGCTCATGGTTCAAGGCCGATCTCTGTGGAAGAGCACCTGAGAAAATAATTTCAGCACTCTGGACAGAGCCCAGTGGAGTTGGAAACACACTAAATTGGAATTGCAGTTGTATGTGCCACTGGGGGACTCATTTTCCCACGCGCTCCAGGGTTTGATTTGATTCAAGACAACAGCAGAGAGAGGGCTTTCACCTTCCCTCCTAGACTGTTTTCCCAAACTGAAATGGCAGGTGGGGGTGTTGCTGTTTGATTGACTGTAGATTCCCACATGCTGCAGCCTATGTTATTGTGGTTAAGTGTAGTGGACTCTGATCTAGGGAACCACATTTGATTCTTCTGTCCTGTGCATTCAGACTGCTGGGTGAACTTGGGCTAGTCAAAGTTATCTCAGAACGCTCTCAATCCCACCTACCTCACAAGGTGTCTGTTGTGGGGAGGGGAAGGGAAAGCCACTTTGAGACTCCTTAAAGGTTCTGGAAACAGGATATAAAGTCCAACTCTTCTTATTCTTCTGTATGTACATCCCCTTGGGCCTCCCCATGGGCATTTTGTCTGTGGAAAACAGCAAGAAAGTGAAGTCCTTTCTCCGCAGCTCCCCAGCTGACTCAGCATGTTTGGGGATGTATGACTGCAGCTCAGATCAGGGGAACCCATTCTGACTCCTGTCAAGCTTATCATCTAGTTTGGTCCTCTGCTAGCAAATAACCCAGAGTGTTGCTTCAGCCTGGCTCAGAAGTGTGGATGCGTTTTGCTTCCCAATGTATCAGCTGCCTTTTCTAGAACTTGCATAGTGTTATGAGGAGCAGAGACAGTTCCTGGGGAAAGCCGAAGGGAGTGAGAAATGGAGGATGCCTTCTTCCCTGAAGTTCTCCTTTGCAATCTCCACTCAGGCAGTCTAGGAACAGAGCGTATGCCCATTTGTGAGTGGCCAGATGTTGCCAGAGTCCTCCCCTACCGCATCATTTTAAGAATCTGGGTCCTGGGTCATATAGCAGGACTAAGAGGTGGTCTTTTCTCAGTCTAACTTTTCCTGAGATCACTGCGAAGCAGATTGCTGCTTCTGGCTTACTAGCCTCCACCTGTTGTATTGAAAGTCCTTGTGCCTCTTCACTGACATCACAAAAAAGAAAGCAGACCAACTTGTTTTTCTAAGCACTCCCTTATATCCCAGGAGATCCAGCATGACAAAGTGAGAAGCAGAGATCCCTTTTAGTCCGCAAGGAGCCAGCATTCCAAACAGTCTCTCTTCTCCATTCCCCCCAAATGCCTTCGCTCATGAAGAATCCACTTCTGTATCCTATCTACAGTATTCAAATCCCTAACAAGGATAATAATGGAAGTGAATCATTTGGGACTCTTTAGTTTGGAGAGGAGACGTCTGAGGGGGGAAATGATTGAAGTCTATAAAATTATGCACGGGGTAGAAAATGTTGACAGAGAATTTTTTCTTTCTTTCTCACAATACTAGAACCAGGGGGCATCCATTGAAAATGCTGGGGGGAAGAATGAGGACTAATAAAAGGAAACACTTCTTCACGCAACGGGTGATTGGTGTTTGGAATATGCTGCCACAGGAGGTGGTGATGGCCACTCACCTGGATAGCTTTAAAAGGGGCTTGAACAGATTTATGGAGGAGAAGTCGATCTCTGGCTACCAATCTTGATCCTCCTTGATCTGAGATTGCAAATGCCTTAACAGTCCAAGTGCTCGGGAGCAACAGCCGCAGAAGGCCATTGCTTTCACCTCCTGCATGTGAGCTCCCAAAGGCACCTGGTGGGCCACTGCGAGTAGCAGAGAGCTGGAATAGATGGACTCTGGTCTGATCCAGCAGGCTTGTTCTTATGTTCTTATGTTTAGTCTATAAATGTTCCATCTCATGTGGCAGTGATTAAAAATCCAACTCTTATCATATTATAATGTCCCTCCTTTCTGAAACCCCTCAGAAGGGGGCTTCTTGCCTTTGCAGCTTGGGGGCCTCCTATAATCTACCATTCAGCCCTGGACCCTGGGTTGTTTTTTTACTATATCTGTAAACCTTTTTCTCCCTCTAGTGACTAAATGCAGAGGAGGCCAGATCTCATGTACCTTCGGCAATTGCCTAGGTACAGCAAGTGACAGATTTCACTTGTTCTGTCAGGATGCGGACTTAACTTCTCTGCACGAGGATTAAAATAGCCACTATTTTACTGAGCTGGTGCTTGACAAGCTAAGATGTTTGAATACAGCTCTGTGTTTCTGCCTTTGTGCCTCAACAGATATTCAGCAAAGGGAATCTTTTGTTTGCCAGAACTCTTCTCTGCTCACTTGCAGGAAAATGAGAGTTGTTTCCCTTCCAGAAAGAGATTTCCTGGCCACGGTTGCCAGCTGTGCTGTTGGCATCATGATAATAATGTCAGTATTTATCTGGCGCCCCCCTGCAGTTCTTCTCTGGAGTGGGCAAAGCAGAGGCCTGTACATCCCCATCAGTCAGTTTCATTTTCTATCTCGCCATGTCTGCCAATTTGCGCTCCTAAATTAAGAACGAGGAGGAGGAGTCGTGTGTGGATTCAGGCGTCCTCAGGAGAGGCTTTCCCTCTCTACATCATGAACCTGCTTGGAGTTTTCTGCTTGAATGCTCACGTGACCAAAGGAAATAGTTGTACTTTCATCTCACTGGGACTGGAAGATTCCCCACCCCCACCCCTTTTTTTCCTGTTGCATCAGTCAAATGAGAGAAACATGTTTTACATAACGCATCTGAAGTCTGAGAAGGCCAACTTCAGTATGGAATCGACCGCACACTTTGCAGGAGAGTCTGCAGTGGCAGAGTTGACTGGAGCAGAGTTCCTAGAAGCTGTTAATTTGTTAATTTGGGGCTCTTTAGTTTGGAGAGGAGACGTCTGAGGGGGGATATGATTGAAGTCTATAAAATTATGCATGGGGTAGAAAATGTTGACTGAGAGGCATTTTTCTCTCTTTCCCACAATACTAGAACCAGGGGGCATTCATTGAAAATGCTGGGGGGAAGAATTAGGACTAATCAAAGGAAACACTTCTTCACGCAACGTGTGATTGGTGTTTGGAATATGCTGCCACAGGAGTCACCCCCCCGCCTTAGACCAGAAGCACGAGGCACCCACTCCAATGCCCTGACTTCAGGGAGAACACCTTTTGGGGAGTGGGACCATTTAGACACCCAACTCATTGGGAGCAAGTCGTG